>NW_008659785.1:137491-158562 GCF_000695815.1 Acanthisitta chloris | reverse complement strand
AATGGTTATTGAAATTACTGTTGTAAAGAAAAAGCCCTAAATTGCTTTGTAAATGTAATTCACCGGAAATGATTTCTTACTTTGAGCTCAGAGAAGACTCCAGCCTCATCATGCCCAGGGTTTCTACGGTAAAATGTTCCTGCAGTTGACATAATGATGAGGGGAGCTATTCTGGCCTGCTTTGAAGATGCAGATTTTGAATTCTCAGTAGCAATTAATACAGATCAGCAGTGGCCACGGGCTGTTAAAGGATCAGTGAGGAGAAATGACTTAGAGTTTCCCTTGTGGTAATATACACAAAAAGAAAAAATAAAAAAAGATACATGAATCTTAATTGGGGTTTACATTTGTAATAGATCAGAGAAGCTTCATGAAAAGGATTAACAGGAAAAGACGTAATATAAGTCATTGTTGCTGAAAAGTTTACTATCAGGCATCTTGCTCATTGAAAACAAAAAGCAATCCATGGAGGTGATTATATGCAGTGATGTGACTAATACAGCTGCATGTATGGCTTAAACCCACAGCTGATCTGAATGACTTATCAGTCTGAGAGTGTAGTGTTGACTGCCCTTAGTGGAGGGAGGGAGAAGGGGCTTAAAGCAGTTCGTACATTATTTATTGCAGAAAAATGAATTTTCAAAACATTCAGTGTTTTGAAATATATAATATAGCACATATGATAACAGACTTCTAAGCTGAAGCTGAGCCTTTCAACGTATTTTGCTCAAGATCCCAAGAGATGTTTCATTTACTTTGTTCTTTCTGTATGTTCTAAATGAGAATGTGATTCACGTTCTAGATCTTGATTTGCAAAAGAGACTGTTCTGAGCTATGAAATTCAGATCTGGATGGAAATTTTCCATAATCTATGAGATGTTTATTCTAAACTTCTGTTTCAAATCTTATTTACTTTTGGGGAGACTTATGTCAAGTTTATGGCTCAGTGGAAAAGTGAATCAGCTTGTAATGATTAATAGTCCAATAGATTAATAATCCAGAATCCTCACGTGATAGGACCAGGTAAATCATCCACATAGAGTTCAAAACCTGAAGGATATTTATTTTAAAAATACTTTTTATTGCCTGTTTCTGAGTCAGTATTAATTTTGTTATAAATAGCATATATAACATAAATACAGTGGTATGTAATATAAGGTAAAGTATTACAGGAGAAAAGTTAACTTTGGTTCCATTTCACCTCAGAATATTTAATGATTCTATTTGTACTTCAATTTTTTAATGCACAATAATATTTTTGTGTTATTACCATTGTAGGGATATGAGAGCAGTGACATTCATTAAATTGTCTATGGTAATAGTAAGGTCTTTCTCTTGAGTAAGTGAATTTTATTTAGATCCCAGTTGTGTGTATGAAGGCATTGCCTAGCATTTCTTAACAGTGAAATTCATCTGAATATACTAACAGCTTCTCTCTCCTCTAAATTTAATATGTAACACATCCATAAAAGCGTTTGGTACCAAAAACATCTGCTCTTGTAAGCATAAACCAGAAAATATATTAATGTGTTGCTTTTATATTACTAATCAAGTTCTGGGGTTTGGGTTGGGTTTTTTCCTGTAACATGTGGAGGTAGTAAGTACTTTGAGAAATACCCAAACAGAAAATGTAAGATAAAGATGTAGTCTAATGTCAGAAAGGAGGGATGTAAATCTAAAGTGCTTCTGTGCTTCCACTGATCCATTTCTGGGTTTATGTTTAGCATCCACAGTAACTCAATTGAAACAGATTTTATCAACATAGAAAGTGAGGATGGGAGTATTATCATGTCCGTAGAAAACTTTTTGTATGTGTGGAAGCTAATTCCAAATTAATGAATGAAATAAAATGGATTCGATCGGTATATTTTATTTTTTTTTAAATGTAGCTTACTTTCCTTTCTGCTGTAGGCTTCATACATTAAGGAATTGAAAGAGCTTAAAGGAAACCCAACAAATTCAGCATTTTTTCCTTCCTTTATTATACACAATGTAATATTTTAAGTGCAGGTGAAAGACTACTTATTCCTTTTTCTATCTTTTGGCAAAATAAGCTAATTTGACAGGTAGAGATATGGGATGAAATGCATTTGGTTGCTTAATTAACTTCTTTTTTTTTTTTTTTAAAAGAATATTCTCAAGTATTCTGTATATTATTCTCCAAATTTGGCAGGTGGGGAGGGGGACAGGGTTATATCTCCCTTGCCCTCCTTGTAGTCCACATGACAAAAGGCCAAGATCATGAGGTTAGAAGTCTTAACTACTTTTTCAAATCAGGAAATTGAGAGGGAAAATTAAATTGTTTGATGCCTAATTCAGTAGGTGCTGGCTTCTCTGGTAGTGGTGCTCTTCCTGGAAGGTTTCCCATCCTGTTTGAATTTAGACTGGCTTTAAGTGAGTTATAGAAAATACAGCATATTGCTAAGTGATGAGACTAAGAGAACTAGAAACATCCCTTCAAAGTAGTTCCCTCTGGGAATGAGAAATCATGAGGAATGCAGAAACTGTGAACTGGGTTGGCCAAGCATCAATGCCTGTGGCTGAAATTTGCCATCACTTGTAGGACTGACATTTGCATCTTCTTTAGTGTTTCATCTTTGCCTAAGTCTGGGTTCAGATTCAGTCTCTAGTTCTGATACCAGGTAAACATTACAAAATCAGGTTTGGGGATGTCTTTATGCTCATGTGAGATAAGTACCACTTTGACTTCAGTGTCATTTGTCTGTTGTTGCTTGAGTTTATATTGTTGTGAATACAAATGGAGCGACTGTGTCTTTGTTGGCCCTCTGAGGAGAGGTTTGCACTGCTGAGATTGCTTTTTGCATCCTTGCTTTCTGTATGTGCCTTCAAAAAGAACTTAAATGACTTCAGTACAGTTCGTTGGATTCTTGCCATCTCTCTGATCCACAATGCTAAATGCTGTAGGGAAGTTTTGGAGTATGTGCACAGATGTCTGCTTACTATTCATCACTATGGAGAGAGTTGTGCATCAGTGTTGTTGAGGCTATTTCTTTCTTCACGCCTTGAGCAGAATCTTGACCTTACTGGGGTCTAGGAGAGTAGCTGGTCATCAGGCTGTGGCTAGAACTTCAACTTTCTGAATAGCAGATTGCTGTCAGGCACCAATTAGAAACATTCAGAGTACATTGATACTGTCTTCAGTATTGCTTGGTCTGAGATATGCCTGAAAAACAAGAGAGAAGAGGTTTGCCCTTGCTCCATCTCTTTTGAGGCAGTGATCATTTCAGTTATGAGAAACAAGGCAGTCATTACTCTTCCATCAGCTCAAAAGTTCATTGACCATGTTCAGATGATTTTGCACAGGTTTTTTGGTTGAGGTTTTTTTGTTTTTTTTTTTTTTTGCTGTTGTTGTTGGGGTTTTTTTAATATGGAGAGGTTCTGTGTTGTTGAGAAGATTTTTCAAAGTTTTTGTGAACAGTGGAACTCAGCTGCAGCTGTCCACTGCACAAGGATAGGGCTGAGTTGGGAGCAAGTTGAGATGCTGTGGCTCTGCCATCCTCTCCAGAAACCACAATGGTGAGGACTCAGGGGCTGCCATTCACCCAGGTCCTGTGACATTCAGGCCAGGTTGTCACTCATCTCAGTATCTGTGTTTCAGATGATCTTGGTGATTAAATTACTGTGAGTTCAAACTGGAGTATCTTTCAAACCTGAATTCTCTTCCAGCCATCAGTCAGAGTAAATGGACAAGAAAAGGATCATGTAGGACCAAAGCTGTTTGGGTAGGGAGAGTGAATAGAAGAGAATCCTGAACTTTTGGATGGTAATTTTGTTTTGTGTGCCATCTTGTACCTCTTTTGCTCTATAGTAGCAAACAGCAATCACATTTCCAGTCTGGTGGTACCTGTAAGTCAGCAGTGCCTCTGGGATCTTTCACTGTGAAAGGGACCATATAAATGTAAGGCAATGATATTATCTTTATTATCAATTAAACTTTTAGTGCTGTGACAATCTGGCATGCAAGGTTCATCAAATGAACTCGAGCTGTGATTATTTCTAAACACTACGTAAAAGCAGACCTGGCTAGACTAATCAAATTGAATAGGAATAGGAGAGGAACTCAGTTGTGTCAGGATGAAATCACTTCAGCATATTACAATCTGCACAGAAATATTGCTATCTTCTTTTCTCCCCCTGCTCCCCCACCACAAGAGATTTGTCTCTGCAAAAACTGAGCTGCCACTTCCTTTAACTCCAGGGAGTTACTATAGCAGGATTGCTGATGGCATTTTTGTAAGGAATTATACTGGAGTTAGCACTGGAAATACTGTGTACTGTTGCAAGAACTTGATATTTCATTTTGTTAGAGTAATTGTCCCCCTTTGTCCTCCCCCACTCCCCCCCAACCTGTTATTTTAGGATGATTATACTTAACACTTCTATTTCTGTTCAAGATACTATAATTAATGTTCTATTTCCAGATCTGTTCTCTATGCCTGTCTTTGCACATATTCATGTGAGTGTTACATACATATTTTTAGGGCTTCTGTGTATTTGGCATGAGCATTGTCTACATCATAGTCTTTGTTAGGAGTATTCAGAAAACACACTTAGTGGTTTGTAACAATATTAATCCATTTAACATAAACTCAGTTAACTTACTGGGCGGATGTCGTTCCTCCTCGCTTTTCACTGTGAAGTGTCATTGCCTTACTGGGTAGAACTGAATGTGCATCAGTGTGGGATGAAGTGAACCAACATACCATGCAGCATATCTTAAGTGTCTGTCAATGCTTTTGGAGGAAGAAAAGATTTTACATTTTTCAATATAGCGGTGTAGCCAAGATGTATTTAGTAGAATTGTTTTGCCAGTGCTTCCCTTTGGGGGGGGGTTTCCTTCTGCACTTCATAACTTGGTATATTTGAAGAATATTTTCGTTTTTTCTCTTTATAAAGTCAGGTTAAAAATGGCAGTGCAAATCAGAATTCTCCCCTCCAAGGATAATTTGTAAGCCAAATTATGTCGGGGAGTTATATTATTTCTGAACTAACTAACAAGATTTCTGCCTGTAAAGGTTATAACAGACTTTCTGTAGAGTTGTTTTGACCATCTTCTCCCCTCCTCAGAGTGTCTGTTGGCAACCTGCAGAAATGGAGATGTAGCAGATCTGATTAGTTCCTGGATCACTGAAAAATAAAAAAAATCAATTTTTGAGCATTTTTTTTGAGTGTAAATTACTGCCATCTTTTTTTTCTTTTCTTTTTTTCAAGAATAACTCTCCTGAGCACCTTCTGGTGGATTTGCCAATAAAGAGCTGTTGAGTTATACGATATATTATACATTTTCAGGTAAATGAAAGCTAAAAAGCAACAGCTAGCTTTGGAGACATTCTGTAGGTTTATAGCACACTTAAACTTCAGATTCTTCTCTATATTAATGACCAGATTACAGTCAGCACCTGTATGTGCTCCTTCCTCTGTGAATATTTTGTGTCTAGGAATATTTTTATTTCATCTATGATATTTGCTGCTGAATTACATGTAATTCTTTGTGCTTTTCTGCATGGATACTAGCAATCTTTTTCTTTTTTTTTTATTTTTTAATCACTGGATAATGATAGTTCTTAGTGTTCAGGCAAGAAATAAGACAGAGAGGGTAGGACAAGTAGTTTTAAGTATATGGTGAATTTAGTAGGCTTCGGTGAATGATAAACCTGTTAGGGTTACATTAATAAGTAGTTACTACATATTTTCCATAAATCACCACTAACAGCTCCCTGGTAAGGTGTAAGTAGATTGGTTGATCTGCTTATACTGTGAGGGTGAGATACACGAGTAGAACACAAATATGTCTGTGTGAGGAAAATGTAGATGAGTCTTATTCTGCATACTGATTTCTGGCACAGTGTTTTGCCTAGGAGGCAGTAAATAAACAAATGGCCAGCCTAAAACTATATAAATCTGAATGGATTCCACAAGGAATAGGAGGAATTTTGCAGCCTTTCTGGCTGCAAAAAATCCCATGGTTTCCCTGTGACAAATGTATGTTACAAAAGCTTACTGCAGTACCAAGGCTATGTGTTTGCCTTCACGAAGTAGTGTGGATTGCAGTCCTAGAGACATCATTTTTCATGATTTGAAAACATGAAAATAACTTCAGTAAGCACAGCAGCCTGATTTATTGTTATTGAAATGCTGCCATCTCAGGATGTGCATCATGTATAGCTGTGTTTAAAAAAAACAAGGGAATACAGAGAAAGCAGAGGGAGGGAGGATAAACTTAAACCTGAAAGTATTTTTTTAAATGTAGCGAATATTTCCCATCAGC
This sequence comes from Acanthisitta chloris, assembly GCF_000695815.1. Taxonomy (NCBI): domain Eukaryota; kingdom Metazoa; phylum Chordata; class Aves; order Passeriformes; family Acanthisittidae; genus Acanthisitta; species Acanthisitta chloris. Next base: position 152,273 of record NW_008659785.1, on the reverse strand, counting down.
TAGAAATGGAATTGAGAAGATCATTGATGGTTACTGCCTCTCTGTTTTAAATCTAATAGTATTGCTGCCATGTGTGCCCATGCTTATTTTGAGTTCTAGTTGTTTAACCTGGAGATTTTGTGCTATCAATTAAAACATATATTCAGTTTGTTTATTGAGTTCTCTTAGAATAACAGTGCTAGTCCCGTATCAGTTTTGTGGCAGTGCAAAGATAGCACTTCAGATAAGAATGAATGTGCTGTGGATTTACATGTCTATGTGTATTGAGATACATCAGTATTTATGTATGTAAATTTATGAGAGAGTTTGTACGGATTTTAGATGTTTGTCCTGATGGATGTTAACTCTCCTAATAACACTTGGAGTAGTTTAAATTATGCTATCACTTTTATGTTATCCAAGTAATCTGTAAATCTCTTTTATCATATTTGAACCCCTAGCCAGCATGTGCTATTGCTGTTAAACTGAAAATCCATGGAGTATCCAAAGACAAGTAACACAGAAAGCCTTCTCTGGTCAGCTGTAACCATGGTACCTGAAATCTTGTCCAGCGTAACCTCTTTGATGCCTTTTCTCCTCCTACTAGAAATAGCTTTTATCAAAATTTCTACAGCTTTCCTGTTGCACTGACACCCAAATTCATTTCTTATCAGTTGGGAATACACAGTTGGATTTTTCTTTAGTTAAAAAAAAAAAAATAAAAAGCCCCTGCTGAAAATGGAGATGAATGTACTTAAGAAAATAACAAAAGCCTATCTGTGTGTTGAGCTGCTATCTCATTGTGTAATCCTGTCTCTTTGAAGCTTTAGCTTTTCTCTATAGACAGACAGCATATATAGAAATGTAGGTATAGTAGCACTAGGCCTTCTAGAGCTATTGTTGTTTGGTGTGATAGAAGCTTAAAAAAACATATTTGGAAAGTGAATTAATTAGTCCATTGTGCTTTGTGCTGCTGAGCAGGTATGAAGGTATCTTAGCTTTCACAGAGCTCTGGGTTTACTGACTGAATACAATGGGATCTGCAAAGTGACACCTGCCTCTGGCCTAAAGCTCACAGTTGAGGCAGGAGAGACATTCTGTTTCTGATTACCTGTGGCGACTTCTCTGACTGCAAACTAATCACTTGCCCTGGCTGTAGCTCAGGAGGTTCTGTAAAGTAGCAATTTAAAATCCCCAGCTAGTTGTTTTCTTCCCAACACACGTACCAACTTGCGATGTGAGACTCAACATAAGACACAGTAAACAGATGACCATGTTTTAAGTTTCGTGTTCAAAGATTGGATGTTTTCTGCATCGCACTGCAATATAAAATTTGTTTGTGATGGCAAATAAGCAGGAGATTCAACACCCCTAAAATTCCATAATTGCCCCAGCAGTCATGTGAGCTTCATGAGGAGCAAGAGCAACTCCTTGGTCTTCCTGAAAAACCTATTGGTCCCCAAGGAGCAGCCGTGGTGTGTGTTATCCTATTGACCATACACCAAGTGCACATATTTGCCTCCTAACTGGCAGTTTGCAGTCTGTCAAGAGAAATCGCTAAAATAATTTAAAATATACTGTAAATCCATACATATATTCTATAAAAAGCATATGAACCAGATTGGTTCCTAGCTGGAAAATGGTGTCAGGTGACATATAAAAGAAAATGAAGCAACACGTGGCAAAACGTGCAGAGTGGTATAGCAATTGTCTGAGGACATTCATGTACATAAACACGTGTGCTTTGTATGTTGCACATAACAGTGTTGCCACCTATTGATAGAAATTTAAACTTCACATGGATGTTTAGAACGTATTTTTCCCAGCATAGCTAAGGTCTCCTCCTTGTGATGAGCCTGGCATAGGAAATGTGTATTATTTGTGGCAGAATAGCCCTTACAGGCTCTGATAATACCATAGTGTTACAAAGTAATGGGTGCTGTTCAGAAACCAAGAAAGGATAAATGTTATCAAAGGAATCTAAAGCTGCTGATGCTTTTACATAACTTAGATGTATGATCCCATTGTCAGTGGCAGCTCTTTGATGAAGGAAGTAGTGAATGTGTCTGGTCTGCACATTTAAAGCTTATCTCTGTAATTTTCATGAGGATAGAATGAACAGTGGAATAACTAGCTTAGTAAATTGAGGCAATATTTATACATGTGTGACTGCTTAAGCTCTGCTTCAAAAATATGCTCAGAATCAAGTCGCTTTCTATTAATTGTACTAAAGGGGTGATGCACTTATTTAGAAAATAAACACCTATAGGCACTAAATCTACTTATGGTGAAACATGAGTATTATTTGGAGAATAAAAAACTGTATAATTTACAGTTTTTTGTTCAAGAAGGCTGTTTTATTGTGAAGAAAAATGGTTTTGTTCTTAGAAAACAAGTGAAAATTATTCAGAAGTTGTCTGATACATACTCAGTGCATTTCCATGAAAAAGTAATGGGTAAATATGAGTGCTGCTTTATAGTTGGCAGGTAGTGGGGGAATAACCAATGAAATATTGTTTGCATAGCCATAAAGATCCACATACATGTGCAATTTGATGTCATTATTTTAAACACTCAACATTTCTTCTAAATTAGTCTTCTTTTCAGTATTTATCAGTATTACCTCTTGGATAAGCTCTCAGATTCTAGAGGTGTGCAGTAAAATGAATGATCGTGTTTTGTCTTCCATAACAAACACAGTGTAATTTCCTGCATATTGCTTTGTTGCAAATTAATCCAGCCTGTGATGTCTCAAGGAAGAGTGAGTGCCTTCCCTAAGTTCCTTGCATGGGTCAACCTGGAAACCACAAAGTGGATTTGTCTGCTTCAGGAGACATTTTCCTGGCATGTTTCTATTTCTTGCAGAAATTTTGTTTGGGCAAAATTTCGTTTCCATGAGGAATCTTTGATTGCCTGTGCAGTGGAGGCACAACAAATCTAACGTTTTCAGAAGCTTCAAACTCCTTGTGCCTGTACTATATAGGCCATAAACACAGTATTTCTGCTTGGGGTTTGCAGACCAAAAAATGGCAACCTTTGTCCTACTATCCATAAAGATCTCTGCTTCTCAGAGAATTGATCCTGGGAGAAAATACTTGCCTGAAACGGTTCTTGGATGGCACCACTGTATACCTTTTATTTTTCAGTAAAGTCCTAGACAATGATACTCGTGTTAGTAGCTCTGGCTTTTTTTTTTTTTTCCTGTCCCTTTGGTCTCTGTGGTTGAGAATGGATCCTGTCCCCAAATGTGCAGGGAAACTGTCTGCCACACTTGAGTCTTCTTCCTTACCCTGAGCTTAGCAGAGCAGGGATTGTATGGTTTACAAGAGTACTTAAGAAACAGTGATGGTCCTGTATTTTCCAATATTCAAATGCCAAAATGCAGATTCTGAAACCTTTAAAGGTTGGTAATATTCCAGAATTATATGTTCTTAAGACATAGTTTATTTAATTGTAAATTGAGTAGGATCATGCATGAATAAGTCTGATTAGCTTTTTTTTTGGTACTGTAAAATTTTAATAATTTTCTGCAGAGGGCTGGGGTGAATCTCAGGACTGGTAAGCAAGAGTTCCTGTCACTCTTTCTTTTCCTTCAGTGTCCAGAGAAGAACAACAAAGTTGTTGAAGCGTCTGGAGCGCAAGTTTTATCAGGAGTGGCTGAGGGTGTCGAGGGTGTTTAACCTGAAGAAAAGAAGGCTCGGGGGGACCTTATTACTCTGTAAAACTACCCAAAAGGAAGTTGTAGACAGGTAGAGGTTGGGTTTTCTCCCAAGCAATGACAGGTCAAGATGCCTCAAGTTGTGCCAGTGAAGGTTTAGATTGGATATCAAAAATAATTTCTTCACTGAAATGGTGGTCAGTCATTGAAATAGGCTGCCCAGAGAAGTGATGGAATCACAGACCACGGAAATATTCCAGAAATGTGTAGATGTGGCATTTGAGGACATGGCTTTGTGGTGAACATATGCTAGTTTAATGAATGGACTCGATGACCTGAGAGGCTTTTTCCAGCCTTAATGATGATATGATTCAGGTGAAGCATGAACAAAAATTTTCCTCTGTTATAGACTATGAGAGCTGAAATGTCAAACATTGTCACCTGTTCCAACATTGTGTGTAGCAGCATGCAGGGACGTGAGCTGTATATGGGCACTGTACCTTCAGTTTGGCTGCAGGTAGACAAGAAGACACCTAACTGCAGTGTTAAGCTGCATTTGAAGGTAAAGCAACAGAAAGATCAGAGAAGATGATCAAGAGGTTCAGAAAGGGAGCATGAGGGCAGCATTGGGAAGAAAAGCACTTCTAGGTTTTTAGATAAAGAGCTGCCAAAAAAGAAACTTATAGGTTAAAAAAGATTCTTACATATAAATTAAGGGAACTGCAGTTTTATGTGTTCACTGTAAAAGAAATGGATACATCAATTTGGACTGCTAAAGTGTCCCCAAAACTTTATGGCAAATGCCATGTATTAGAATAGCATATTATTTCTGATAGAAAGTGCACCTTTTAGCTGGAAGCTAAAGTTGAATTCCATGGCAGAGTTTTGGGTTCTGCTTGTAATTGTGAGGAGTTTGTTGTACAGACATGAACAAATCATGAGAATTGTATGTCCTTACCTCTCTCATTTGTCAAGAGTTGATAGGAAATGTCTGCACAGCTTGTTCCATCTGTTAACTGTGTGTGTTCTTCCACGCTTAACTGGCAAGTAAAATGTACCAAAAATATTAGACTATGAGGATGACCTTTGCTAATAAGGTTATTACATCATGGGTGTACTGTGCACAAAGCCATTTCTAATGAAACGGCATTTTGAAATAGCTGTCTGCTATTTAGTCCCATTACTATCAGTATAGATAAAGGAGAAGCAACCTATTTTCTTGAAGGTAATCTTACATTTCATAGAAAGTAATTCCAGGAATAGGTAATATGGGAAGAACTTTTTGATGGGCACTAATGTTATTTTTAAATGCAGCCTTGTCTTTTTGGTTTGTGGAAGGAGGAGTGGGGAAACATTGACCCTTGTATGCCCTAGAAGTTGTTAACACTTCAGAGGACCATGTTTGGGGGTTTGGTGTTGTTTATTAGGAATGTCCAGCATTATAATATACCATTATCTGTAAAAATAAGCCTTTAGAAATAACAGTGGGCTTAAAATTTAGCCTTTTAAATACTCTAATGCAGTGGGGGATATTTATATGAGTATCACCAATCATACGACCTATGGTAGGTGACACATCATGTATGTACTTCTGGAAAACAGAATTGTGTTTGTGTTAATCTTTAGGTAGTGTGACAGTGAGGGAACCCTTATATGAAGTGGGAGGAAAGGGGTTGTGATGTCTTCAAGATGAAAGGAGAGATGCAGAAGGGAACAAAAAAATGTTGGCAGAACAGACTGTAGAAGAGGGGTGGTTCTGAAATTTTGGGTTTGAAATTAATAGCTAGTACAAGAAGCTGCTGTAAGAAGACAGGAGTTTAATGTACTTCTATTGAAATATTTGTTTAGCTATCTTATTTCAAATTATAATGAGTTTGAATAGCCAAAAAATGTTTGTTGTGAGAGAAAAAAGATTAACATGGCAATAATTGTAGCCCTTGGTAGCTCGCTTAAAGATCTTGGTTAAATCTCTTATTAGGTTTAGCAAAGATATTTGTTTCCTTTACAAAAATGATAGGTTTAGTGTCTTATAAGGAACTGTTTGATAGAAATGCTTTGTATCGTATTATCCATTTGTGGATTAAGCATACCAAGCTGCTGGAAAACACTGTGGTAGTCCAGAGTTCACAACCTTAATCTGATTAGGCTGTTTCTGATGATTAACTTGGACTCATTTATTTATTTATTTTAAATCTGGGAGACCTTAACTTCTCAGGAATCTGTACATCTCTGCAGAGATCAACCTAATCCTGCTAAAAGAACTCTGAATTACAAAATCTAAACCAACTGTGGAGTTCACTGCTTAATGTGGCTCAATCAGAAATAATCTTTCATTGGTTGGGAATATAGAGGACTGGACACCCAACTGATAAACCTGACAGGAGTACCATTCTCTATTTCTTCAGTTATATTTTTGGAATAATATCTACCTGATAAAAAGGACTGCTTGATAAGGCAGTGCAGTACCAGTATCCCAATGTTGCTGGCCCTGTCAGTGATAAATTTCTACATATTTTTTCGTCATTACTCAGGCTTTTTCTCAGTTAATCCATGTTTTCTGAGCAGGCTACTTCTCATGGGCAGAATGCTTCACTATTTACATGATAGTTTGATGTTCCAGATAGCTTTTCACAAATGTATTTGTTATTGCAGCTTAAAGATTAATTTTTATATGAAAATTAGTATCCATTAGCTAAAATTTGAACTAGTACTTTTAAAGTCAGTCACACAGATCAGTAAATGTGTTACTTTCTTATCCTGTTATTGCGAGCAATACATACATTTTTTCCAAATTTTTTATTATGAACACCAGTCTCTCTAGCAGATCTATTTCCCATTTTTATGTGTGAATGAAAATGTATTCTGTGTTAAGTTTGGATTGTTTGTTTTGATGTAAAAAGACGTTTGATCAGTATTAAACATTTATTGAGCATCTCTCGTAACCATTTGACTTGCAAAATGATGATCAGACTAGATTAGCAAGTTGAAATTTGGTAGATAAACACATGGTGCTCATTAATTTAAGTCTTTAACTTTCAGTAAATATGATAATGTTGATTACATTCCAGATTCACCCAAGACATTTATGCTATAAGAATTCAATTTCTCATGTTTTCTTTCATGTTTAAACTCATAAGGTAGATAAATTTACCTGGTGTTTTGGTCAACTGATTAATTTGAGATCCATGTGCACCAACATTTGGATGTTATCCAGAAAAAGTAATGAATTCTTACCTCACTTTTTAACATGTTGTGTGCCGTGACTTTTCACTAAAATATTCACTTCTATCTTACTTTCCTTCCCCTGAATAAAGAGGAATTTTTAATTCCAAACTCACCTAATACAGTTTGTTATCTGAATTACTTTTGAACTGTAATACGGCTTAGGATGATTTAAAGCCAAGTTATTAAAGTACTTTAGCCTCCAAACATCTGTGGTTGTAAAATGGACCCTCTCAAGCTGATAATAAGACACTTTTTTTCAGTGTTCCTCCCAGTGCTTTTGTGATGTGTATCTTAGTTCTCTTATTTGAACTGCAAAGCAGAAATCACCAGATTACATTGCTGAATGCATGAACTTTGTGTTTGAACCCTTCTATACCACTGTGCCTCAGTGCAGTTCCCACTGAGTTTGAGGAATGCATGTACATTTTTAGAAGAAATGCAGATTTTAGAAGAATGCATGTTCCCACCCCAGAAAAAAAACAAGCAAACCAAACCAAAAAAACAAGCCCCAGGAAAGTATTTCTAACTTTCAAATCCAATAAAGTGGTGAGTCTTGCAACTCTGGCAGTTTCACTCTATTTGCTCAGACTTCACTTTGAAATATTATTTAGGAGGATAATATTGAAGATGACCCTAACTGTGTTAACTTGTAAGTTTTTAATCTTAATGAGCTCATTTCTTCCAATCATAAATTATAAAAATATGAAGGAAGAAAGCATTCACATTCCAACAGTTATGGTGTCTGACTAGCACTGCCACAATTTCATTGTGTTTTCTCTTTTCTTTAAGGTATAAAAATTCCTCCTGTTCCCCTGTAGAGAATAGTTTGTTCATTTGTTTGGTTTGATAATGTACTAGTGTTACAATGTTTTGAACACCTACTAACTTCCAAGAGACTGTATTTAAGCAATAAACTTAAGTAGGATTGTCACTTTAAAGAAGAAAAGACTTTTGTACTTTACAAGATTTTACATGACTCCTGGCACTTGACTTGACAAAAAAAGTGTCACAAGAGCTAGAGGGAAATCGTGCTTCATTCTCTCAGTTTTAGGTATTCAACAAGAAGGTTTCACAGAAAGTCACACAGATCGATGTGTTGTTGTGACACGACTTTACAAATGTAGAATTTCAGTAAGAAGAAAGTGTCTGTGCTACTGAACTGACCTTGAAGATCAATTGAAGTGTTTAATAAATGTTTTAGGAATTAAAGGCAAAGCAACTTCCTAGAAGTCTTAATTAAGAGGGGTGTGTGTCAAAATAGAAGTGTTCTTCTGCCAGAGCTAACACACTGGCCCTCATGATGTTGGCGGTAGTTCTGGTGAGCCCTGGAATTCTTGGTCCAGTTCTATATGTGTGCTCATCCTTAAATTTATTCAAATCAATTAAGTGGTGTAGTTGTACTACTAGGCAACAATATCTGTTACATAAAGCTCATTGTAGTGACAGTTTAACTTTTTTGTTTGGTTAGTTTAGGGGTTTGTTGTGTTTTTGTTTGGTTTTTTTTTAAATTCCTTTACCTGCAGAAATAAAATTGAAGCTAAATATCTTCTCTTGGTCTACTGATGGTATGTTTTTCCTTTCTCCAACTATTCAGCTATTTCCAGTAACAAGTTGACTGTTTTCTTTCTTTTGGTTTAAAGTGAAGCTTACTCTGTCATGCTTATTCAGTGATGGATCAACTGATCTAGATTAGCTGAAGCCACTGGAAAAATAATTGTTTACACTTTCAAGTGCACCAGCTGGGATGTCACCCCTGGACCAGATTCTGCTGTTTTCAGAAAAGCTCCCATAGAACAGTGCATGCAGAACCAGAACCGCTTTGTTTCTCTCCTTGTTTTTCTGGCAGCAGCTTCACCACATGTAATTCAAGGTTGACTGTTTTAAGAATGGTCTGTAGTAGTAGGAATAAAAGTTTGATTACTTTATTTATTTTAACCGTAGTTAGGTCTGAAATCCTGATGAAAACTTAGCAGGAAGTATATTAATAATGAGTTTGAGAATTGTTGGAGCTGACATGAGGAATAGGCCATCAAGACTTCAGATTTGAGTTCCTTGTGATTTTATAAGGATACATTGTAAAAATATAAATAGATTCTATGTGTGGAAGGGATTTCTGTAGGTTTTGTAGGACGTAAAAATTTGCATAGTTTGAAACTCTTCTACTTGCAGTATTTTTGATGCCAAAATGTATACATGAGTTAGTTATATTCGGAAACAAGTATCGGCCCTTGAGAGCGAGGTGCTTAATAAGTGAACGTCTGTCAGAACTTGTGCTGTAGTGGTATTTGCAAACTTGTGCTTTTATGGGAAGGATCACACTCTGCAGCTACTGATTTGGGGTGGAGTTGGGGGCTTGTGGTTTTGTTTTGGTTTGGGTTTTTTGCTGTTGCTGGTTGGTGAGTTGTTTGGGGGTTTTTGTTGGTTTGATCCTGGGCAATGCACTATTGCTCCAGAACTATACAGACTGTTGTATGTGGACATGTAGCCTATATTTTGTGTGGTCATTTCTGAGGAAGTACTGCAAATATTTGTCAAGTCTTTTTAGCATTATTGGTGATAGAGAGCCTATCCTTAGTTTGCAGTGAATTCCAAAGCCAGTATCAACATTTTAAAAAATTTCCCTTGACACATTACCATGTTGATGTAGGGACAATCCATATGTGTAAACAATTGCTTAGACAATTTTTCACAGTATTTCCACTAAAAAGTAATTTTGTCCTTTCAAAAGCCTTTAGGACCTCTGCTGCATCTGCAAATATACCTCATGATGTGCAAGTGTACCTTATAGTGCAAGTCTGTTACGCATAATGATGATCAAATTCAGTGGTCTCTGGAACTGTATGTAGCCCCAGACATTTCTCAAGCTAACAGTCACTTGGGCATGAAGTGCTTCTGGATGTACATAAAGGTCTTCAACTGATCTTTGACTGTAGACAGAGATTTCTGTTAATACAGAACAAGCAGTTGTCATTTCATTTTGAATGTTTGGTACTTTCTGTTTAATTTCTGCATAATAGAATAGCAGAAAATCAAACACAAGCTTGTAAGAGAACTATGTTCTTCACAAGGTTAATGTATATTTCCAGCCTGTCTCTGGTGTGTGCTTACAGTCACATTTTGCCTCCACATTAATAACACCTTCAGTGTTAATGTGACAAACTACGTGCTGGTAAAATGGTAGCATTTAGAAGATATCCTTAAGCTACACAACTTCCCTTCTTAGAGCAGTTATATTAATATGAGTCATCTTTAATAGCAGTTGACAGAAACCTTGTCACATAGCAAATTGGTGAACCTTAGAACTCCTGTTCACCTAAAAGCACTGAAATGAATATTTAGAATTCCCTCCTGATCAACAGTGATGCCAAATGTTTTCTAGGGGAGCTTATTTAGTTGGGTATTTGTGAGGTGAGCTATGTCTGTAAGTAATGATTTGCGTGGTCTTTTGTCTCTGAACTTTCTTAATTTAAAAAAAAACATCTTAAATACTCTGTTGCAGCTGTATGGTGCAATTTTCTTCAGCAATTATATTTGTCATTCAGCATCATGTTCCCAAATTCTCCACTGCTGACTTGCTCTCTTGTGCAGATCAGCACTGGCTTACTTCATTAATGTCACAGCTGCATTTTTCTGCTTCCTCCAGCATCTTATGCACGTAAACCAAAGCGCAGTTGAGATACCTGTGCTATGGGAAATGTCTCTTTCCTTTCATTACCATAAAAGAAGACAGACCAGGCATGCAGATTGCCTCACCAAATGGAGGAGAAATACAGGGACTGTTTCAGAGCATGTTATTCTGCACAAGACCACAGCATGACATGCAGGGAGTGAGTACGTCTGGCATATTTCTTCCTGACCTTTTATGTGATCTTGTCATGGGGCAAAATGCAGCAGCCTATAACCAAATTCTACTGGCAGTGTCTCCTTGCAGCTTTGAGTGTTTTCAGGTATTTACAAATGTTACAAACCAGGATATGAAATGCAGGCTGAGAGTTAACATCCCTTCTCAATTCAAAGCAAGTTTTTGGAAAAAATTAAATCAGTAGCAAATGTGAAAGGCAGGTGCCCATCTCAACCTCAGATAGGATGCACTTGATATGGGAGAATATAAAAAAGGATATCCACTGAACCAAGCATAATGCAATTCAGCCATAGGTTAAAGAAAGGTCATTTTCTTGCCTTGTTGGCTGGAAAGAGACAGCAGAGCTCTAACATATAATTGTGTTCCATGACAGTAAAAGGAGCCTTTTGGTGCTTTGGGAGAGGAAAGTGACATTTTTCTAGCTCGTGAGAGAAACACAGCTTCACATTAAACTTACACTACAGTGCTCCCAATGTAAATAGAATTAACATGGGCAGAATTGTTACCCACACAAAGTCCCTGAGGGAAAATGATTCACCAGGACAACAGCAAAGCCTAATACTAAGGCAAGGATAATGATTCTAATTTTTATTTTTTTTCAAATGCAGCTAGTATAGGTATTTGGTTGTGTATGTATACATGTGTATAAATAGACGAGCAACAGACAAGCCACAGATTTCAGTTTCAACCTTCTCTTTTTCTCCTTGCTGTGATTTCTCAGCTGAAGAAAGGAGCTAAGCTAAATTGAGTCATTGTAAAAGTGCTAAGGAGAATGCATTCTTGCCAAGTACTTTAGCAGGGTAGTCACAGTGATAGTAATATATTATATGAGGGCTTAAGTAGCTGAGAATTTTGTGCACTTATACCAAAAACTGAAGTGTGACACCGCTTTGTTTTTCCTATGTTATGTACCCATGGTGTAGTCATCCTGGTCTTTCTTGGTAGTCACTGGGGATACAGAGGCTGGTTTTTTTTCTGATAGTTCATCTTCCTTCCAACACCCAAGCAGGAGAGTAAGACCACTTGATTTGTAGACACCTCTGTTTAGTAAGAAGATTCCGCTGCAGCAAAGTCCCATCTTCTCTTGAACTGAATTTGGTTATTTCAGAATACCAGTTTCCAACATTTGTGTGTTTCAGTCCCTCCTGTAGTATTCTTGGAAAGGCAGTTGTGCAGCCTAAATTAGGAGAAAGGATAGCATCTGTACCAGAAGCACTTACACTGAAAGAAGACATGGGCAAACAGGTCTACCAATAGGAGAACAAAAATATGAATTATGTTTCAGATGCTGATGTTAAAAACAGGTAAGGAAAATAGTTCACAAAGGTGTAGTCAAGAAGCCACTTGTAATGAGAGTGTAAAAACTGTCCATGATGTTAATAGGCAGAATATGTAAAAATATGAATATTACTTCCTGTTCTAAAGTACAAATAAAAGAAGGCCTGGGCATAAAAAGCAGTAGCCTTCCACAAACACACTAGAGGAAGAATTGTATATTTTCACTATGTTACATTTTCATCCATAGGTGAGCCTTCAGGCATACAGCTAGGGAATATTCCCAGTCTTCAGCATCAGCACTACCTGCACTGTCTTTGTAGAGTACTAAAGAAAATGGTATAATCAAGTTGAAAAAACTATAGGGTTGTGGATGGGCAGCTTAAAATAATCTCTGCTGAGAAGGCTCCCACAGACTGGTAAAAATGGATAGATGCATAATACACTTCCAGTTTGCACTACAGAAGACTCTTGGTACTTGCAGGAGAAATTTCTAGCAAACATCCATTACAAAGGATTCTCTATTGAAATGAGAACAAAGGTTCCACTAGAAAGATCTCTGAGGATTCAGATGTACCTTTTCATAGGTGACATGCTGATACAAGCCAGTTCTCAAGGGGTTGCATCAAGGCATAAATCAGCAGTAATTTCAACCCTGCAAGATCATAGCACTATCATGAACAGAAAGAAAATCAATCTGACACCAGCTCAAATAATAGCGGTTCTGGGAGTCACAGTATATAGTACAAGTCCATTGGGAGGGTCTGCTTGTCAGAACAATGGCACTTGAAGACTGTGAATACTTTGACAGACATCAAAGCAGGAAGAAAAAGAACAGAAAGATCACTTCTCAGGCATGATGGTGTCAGTCACACGAATAGCAACTTCAGATGAAGGTGAGGCAGATGTTGGTCCTGTGGTCAGGCAGTAGTCAAGTCTTCTTGCAAAAAGTACTTCAAATGCCTGAAAAGCTTTTCAAGTTTTAACTTAGTGGGTGATGTCAGAACTGCATAATAATTGATGGTATTTCTTCCCAGAGTCAGAAGAGCAAAAGTTAAGAAAACTATTTAGGAGAAGACTGAAAAGTTCATTTTCTATGTGCAATAATGGTGGCGTCATAAAAGTTCTGATCACTGTGGTGATGATTGAGAATCCAAATACTTGCAAGACATTAAACTATAGATCATATGACCAGCAATGTGGCATAAGTGCACCAACATTGTGAGCCTGTGCTGGAAATAAACAAGTTACTGAATCAGTGCTGCTTCTAGAAATCCTGGAAGTTGTAATGTTGCAAAATAAATGATCCCCAAAAGGTCATCAATCTAAACATGAAAAACCACATCAAAGCTGAGGAGCAGACAATACTAGAGAGATTCTTGTACTATTTAAGTTAGTGTCCCATTAGCAGACTTCTACTGGAGGTGGAAGCTGGTGTCAGTGTTTTGTTTAAAAGATTTTTATTGGGTGGGTTTTTTGGTTTTGCAAGTGGAAATGAAAATTGCTAAGGTCCCCTGAGATCTATCACACAATCTCATGGGCTCTTTCCTAGATAGGAGACTAAAAACATAGTAAAGCCAAGAAAAAAAAACACTACCAGGAAAATTGTGACATTGTTCACTGTCATGTCAACCGATGAAATTTTTTGTGTCATCAAATGTGATTTCTGATGATACACTTGTTCATGTGCTTGGTAGTCCATAAATATGCTGGTGAATGTCTGGTTTGTTCAATGAAGACTTCTTCCTTTATTCTAATTAGAAACAGGGAAAGTGAAAATGTAGACAAAATTTTCAGCTAAATGTTTTTAAACACCATTGCCAAGGCATCCTAGTATCAGTGGCAATCTAATACTTGAACTGTGGCTCAGTATTGATGTGTTGTAGATTATTCTCATGTGTTAAGCATATTGCGATACAAATTGGTGGCTCAAAAAATAATACTATCTACATGGAACATGTTATTTTCAATTTTTGTAATCTCTGAACAGCTAAACCTGATTTTTAAAATTACTTTTTTTTTTGCTAATTAGGCCTTACTGTGTCTTCTTAATTAAGCACACAGTTGGAAAAGAGACATAGTAATAATTATCTCAATTCGATGGCTATACAATTTGCATTATCAACAAGTAGCCAGAGCACAACTCAATTTTCTTGTCACATAGAAATGAATATATTGCTTGCTACATGCTGATGCACTTTCCAAAGCTTACTGTAGATGAAACAAAGATTCCTTTTTTCCTTCCTGCATACACACAAGTGCGTGTGCCTCACTATTGTATTATATTGTTAGATAAATTATAGCACTTAGTGTAGATATATATATATATATATACACACACACATTGTGGTATTGCTTGCCTCTTCAGTTCAGAGGAGCACCACAATTCAACTGTATTTTCATAGAACTCAGTTACTATGTGGAATTTTGTAATTTTCGGTTTTCACAATGCAAAAGTATGTTCCTGCCAACAGAACAGTAATCACAACTATGGAGAACAACCTGAGCATTTTGAGACTTCACCTGGATGTATTTAGTATAAAAAAATGCCTAGTGTATGTTTGCAATGTCCTGTACAGTAGAGGAAGCTCAGTTGTCCCGGATGTTCTTGAATGTGAGGGAGAACATTCCTTTTCTTCAATTCTATGAGCTTCTTACAGTGTCTTTTACTAAGAAAATACACATCCTCCTTGGAATAAAAACAAACAGACAAAAAACCACCAAAAAGTACTTCTGAGAGATCCGTTTTTGGAATATTGATCTTGTAGTCTTAACCTGCACTT
>NW_008659785.1:125951-137463 GCF_000695815.1 Acanthisitta chloris | reverse complement strand
TTATCCCTGCCATATAGTTATGAATTAAGCTGCAAAGGCATTAGGTGATTTGTCCATGTGTTATGGACCAAATCTCTAGATGTCAAGCACTTGGCTAGTTTTACTTAAGCCCAGACTTTTTCATGTTTTTCAGGATTCCTAGTTGAAGTGTTAAGCTTCTGGGATACTTTTCGCAGTGTTTCCATTCTTTGAAATGAAAAGATATTCACATCAGCAGTTATTCTGCAATATAACCAAGAATTACATTTCCTAAAGTACAGCTCTTTGGAAAACTTAGTGTTCAGGAGATATTCTGAACCTGTCCAGGATGTGTCACCCTGAATCGTGGATGTACTTTGTCCCACATAAGTAGAGCTTGATCTTTTGTGCTTGAATCACACTAACATCAAATGATGAGTTTCCAAAAGAAAACATTAGGGACTTGTGTGATTTTTTACAGTCAGTGGCAATTCTCCAAGTAAAGTGAAGGGCACGTGTTGGCCAAGAATTCTGTATCACAGTTGAGTAGCTGACATAACGTATGTTTTTCAGATCACTTTCAGTCTTGCCATATGCCACAAAATACTGCAACAACCTGACTTCCTTTCCAATTTTGTTCTGCAGTGTTTTCTCTCTGAAACTTCAGATAAAATGGACACACTTTGAATTACTTTGTTAACTTGACTTAAATTAGACTTTGACTTGTTTTAAATGAAGATCATTAAATGCAAAAATGAACCTTATTCCACTTGCATCTATCACGATGACATATAAATGTATGAGCCAGTGTAATCCATCCATAAGTTAAAAGACCATATACTCTAGGAGTGTCTTAAACCCATAGTATGTCCCTGAAAACTCTGGTTTGCATTTATATACCGGATTTAGAAAGATATGCAGAAAAAGCTTATTCTAAGATTGTCATCTATTATCTGTGCATCTGTTCTTATTAGAGGGTAGTGTGTAGTCCACCTGCAGGAATAACACAATGTCTCAATACTTTACAATCTCACTCATTCCCGGAGAAAGACTGGGCATGTCATACCTAGTGATCTATATATCATCTTCAAACATCCTTTGTGTTCATATTTTATGATCCACATAAAATGTTCATATGAATTTTGATTGTTTAGTTTTGGGGTGTTTTTTTCCACTGGTTGGTTGGTTTGGGTTGGCTTTTTTTGGGGGTTTTTTCTTCTTTAAATTCTGTTTCTTCAGTCTGGTTTTTAGGGTTTGAGTTCTGTTACTCTTTCTTGATTTTTAGTATCAGATTTTTCCTTCCAGTGGAAAGTATTATCTACTTACATCCTCCAGACTTAAGCAGACTTTCCCTATTTCTTCATAGTGTTATCTAATTCCATGCATTATGTAGAAACATAATTTATTCCTGCTCTACTGCTGCTCAGATCTTTTAGCTGGTATCTTCCTTGCTGTGTATGACTATTCTGTAAAACAGAGGCCTCTAAGAGCCTTCCTCTGTTTATAATCTCTAGACAAATATTTGAGGGATATATTTTTGAAGGTGTGTACAAGGTCAGAATATTTTTACTTTTTTTTTTCCTTGGTATTGCATTTCTCAAAGCTTTAAATCAAGAGTATTTGCTTTGTTTTGCCTTTCATATTTTACAGTTTTGTATTTCAGAAAGACCTGCAGAATAAAGGTGCTGTTATTTTTGCCTTCAGCGGTCCAAAGCTGCTATACTTGCTTTAGTAGCTCATTTTCAGAAACTAGTGGTCTGAAAAGGTAATAAGCAAATGGTAGCTTTCAGATAAGGTTATGTGTTAAAAGAAAAGAAATATAGGAGAGAACAAGGATAATTCCCTTGTTATATTTTAGCATTATAACCACAATTACAGTTTAATTCTAAATAGTTTGGAATATCTGAGTATTAGACATAATGATTAGTTGAGGCCAACAAAGGTTACACTTCTTCATGTTTTTGCTCTTGTAAGCTTCTGAAAGACCCTGCTCAGCTACATGATACTCATTAGCAACTGCAACCTGACCTCTCTAAATAATTCTGGACTTACTGGTGACCAACTGGGTATGCCACTGGTGATTTGATGGAGCTGATGGTGGATAATCAGTATGGAAATTGTTCATTAAATGGGCACCCTAGCAGAGCAACCTATTAAGAATTTATAGAAAGCACTATTAAAGTAACATGATCTCTGTGGCATCACTGTATTTGAGTGCAGAGCCTCTGTGCAGTATAAATGCATACAGTGAGTTTTGTTGTAAAATACCTATTGATGAGTAAGTGCACTGCAAACCCCCTCATCACTGGCTTTCTCATGAGTCAGTTACTCTGATGTTACTGTGCTCCTGAGGCTCCTGATCTAAGCAGAACAGGAAAGATAGGTGGCTAATGGGAGAGGATCTTGATGCAAGTGAAAAGGAGAAATAGTTTCTAATAAGATGCAGAACATGCATTTAGAAAGTTGCATAAATCATGCATTAAAATCCATATAACTATCTATTTTAGTTCCATTACTTCAAACGTGGCATTTTTCTGTCTAATAGAGCTTTTTGACTTTGTTGCACTTGCAAAAGTGTTTTATTGTGAATTTAAATGAATGTGAATTTCAAGTTGTGTTTTCTTCTACAAAATTAGCTGTAAACTGTTTATGGTATCTGTTTAAAATATGGTTCAGAATCACCTGCTATTCAATGTCTAAATATATATTTAATATATTTATATGTTCACCTATATGTTTATATATATAACAAATGTATAGTATTTATTGATAATGTTTTTATTAAATATTTTGTGAAACAAAACAGTGATGGAAAGGGCCAAAAAGTGCTATTTGTGAGGAGGAGAGCATTAAGACACTTAAGGGGAAGGTCACTTACAGGAACTGTAAGCTTTTATGAGACTTTATCATTTTGCTGACAAGGTCAACTTGGTATTGATCGGTTGGGTGTTTTGTTTAGTTACTTGAAGGCTAGTTATTTGAAGAAACCTATGTAAACATCCAGACAATATTCTTTATACTCCTACCTTATTTCAGCATTTGGAGTTGCTTACCATGTGTATTTTTCCAAACAAAATATGAAATAAGGTTAAAGTATTTGATAGCCAGTGCTTAAATTCAGGTTACCATAATGTACCATCATTTGTTAGCTTTAACTGAATCTCTTACTGTGGAAAAGCTTGAAGATTTGATCTCCTTTTTTTGTCATGTGTTCCTGATGCATAAAAGCATTTTTTCTATGAAAAAATGTATGAAGTACTTTTCCAGTTCTTGCAAATAATTTATCACCTACTTTCATGTCAGGCCAGGTAGTTGTGGGTTTATGAGACACTAAGCAAAAAGAAAGGAAGCACAAGCTTAATCCCTGTGTGAAAGAAAGCCAAAGTTTACTGTGATATTTGATGCTCTGGTGCTATATCTCTAGGCCTTACATGAGCCATTAGCTCAGCTGAGTTGTACATGGCTTTGGTAAAATTGGGTTGGGGAGGAGAGGGAAGAGTTAACCAGACGAGCAGAAGATTTTCTTCTTTCAGATGGTGAATGAGTAGGTGATTTGGGGTGTGTCAGCATTGCATCTGTGTCTGTATCCTTCCACCATAAAGACTGTAAAACTTGAAGTCTTTCTGGCCTTGTGCTATGTACACTGATGGCCATGAGTATTCCAGCCTGGTGCTGAAGTGACTTGATGGTCAACATTACCCTGAGGAAAGTTGAGCTGTGCCTTTGCACATGTGTGTTAGGCCTTTGCACCCCTGCAACTGGACATTGGGGCATGTATGGCAATGGCCCCAAGCAGGGGCAATGTGCTGTTAAGTTGGGATATTCACAAGTTGCTTGTATTTTTTAATCATTCTTGCCCTTATATAACAAAGAATAATAAAATGGTAGCTTTTCAAGGGATATTTCTTAGAGCTCTGACACTAATTTACACTTGAAAAAATGCACATCCTTTAAATGAGAGAAGGTGGCACATATGAAAGTACCATAGTGAAAGAGAAGACTGGAATATGTAATGAATCTACTATCAATTGCTTACGTTAAATGATTTGGTCTGTCAGCTGCCTTGATGTCATTAAATGTATTCCTGCTATAAACAGTTCTCACAAAGTAAAGACTTCAGTTATTATTAAACCTTGTTTTAGAAGACTGAAAATAAATCTTCATTAAGTAGTTGCTTTTGTGCAGCTTAAGTTCTACAGGTCTCTGTGCATCCTGATAATTTTTTATTACTTAGTTACTTTATTACTTCAGTCACTTGAAACCTCCCACAAAAAAGATGCTCAGCATCTTTTATGAGGAACTTCTGTGTTTTGGTTTTGTGAGGGGTTTTTTTATTTGTTTTTTCCACTAATGAGCTAAATTTGTCAGATTCATTGTTTTGTGCTTTTGAAAGCAGGATGCACCACGTGGGTCCAAGGCTGCACTTGTTGCCTTCATGGCGAAATTTATTTCTTCTCTGCTGCATCTTCTTAGTAGAGGCCCTTAATTTCACTCTGTTTTCTTCTGACTTCTGTAGCTTCATCTCCATTTATTCTGTCAGGCAGAATATATTGGAAGGCTTTTTCCTGTCAGCAACCATTTCTACAAAGTTGTCAGTTCATCTTTTAAGCCAACTCTGTGCTTGTAAGTCATAGCACCTTTGTGTTCTGTCACAGATCAGACTATTTAAGCAACTCACAAAATACTGAACTTAGGCAATAATAGACAATGTTGGCAAATAACAGTAAATTATTTAAGCAAAGAGCTTTGGAGAAGCAAATATTGCTTAGTAGTAACCTGTCTGCAGAAGCATCTTAACACCAATTTGATACAGTGCAATCAATCCAGGGCACAAAACTGTTCAGTGCTGCAGCCCTGGATGACACACTGTTGGCGATCCTTGGTCTCTGGCAGCTCCTTGGTTTGTCTTTTTCATTATCTCTTTCTTGAAGAGTTGACTTGGGTGCTTTCTAGACTGCTTTCTTGAGTAGGAGACATGAACTGCATTTTTAATATTATTTTGTTTTGTTCTTAATGCTAGAGCTTTTTATCCAGGTGTGTTCTGGAACACAGTGACAGCTGCCATCAGTTGATTCTCAAACATTCAGTTTCAGAAGTTAGTCATCTCTATAAGCTCTCTAAGAGATGGTGCATTCTGTGCAGGTTTTATGTTTACCTTTTGTGTGTTTTCACCTTTTCTGTGTTGTTTCTGAGGATTCTGATTGCATGCTCAGCTGGCAATGTGTGGGGTTAAAAGACCTTGTTGCAGATGGGAAATGGGCTGATATCAAACTGAGTATTAAACTTCCCTCTGCTGCTGACCTTAAAATCCTTATGAAGCTGTGAGCAATTGCTTTTTAATTAAGCAAAATCTCTTTGAACTTCTGTGAGTTTTTTGGTCTTCTAGCAAAAATGTTTGCAGGTGCCTTTTTTTGTTACATTTGTTTTCCTAGGTTAATAATTATATGAATACATACACAAAACTGCAAGCTGCAGTTTGGAAGGTTCCGTTGAGGATCTGTATAGGCCCCATGTTGGTAGAGGTTTAGACAGGAGATGCAGAGGACAAAGGAGGTTGTACTGCTGCAGGGTAGGGACTTCCTCCTGTTGAAATTTCCACACAATATAAAAGAAAATGTCCATTTCTGTACCATCATATGTTCTTGTAGTGTCACAATGTGGTATATTTTTATTTTTAACAACTTTTGTGGTTTTCTAAAGTATGAAGTCTCTTATTCTTGACTAAATGTTAATTTAATTCACAGTGCAGTACTTCAAAGAGTAATCTTTCTGCTTTCTAGGCTTCATATTTTAAAAGACATAAAATGTTATTTTCACTTAAGACTTTTAAGTCTTTCTGAATATTAAGGAATGTTCAATCCTTTAGAGAAATAGTTCTGTCTTTGCTTTGCTACCAAATAAAAGTTGTTACAACAGATTTTGTGCATAAGGTACAGTCATTGCTTGGTTGATAGGACAGTGCTTAAGATTTGGATTAAATTTTTTCCTTCAAGTAGCTGTTATTTTAATTCTATTTTTAAAACAAGACAAGAAGAACAGTAAAATATGACATGTTCAGTTTCTTTCCTGGATTATAGTGATATTAATACAATTTAATTGGTTTATATAAACTAAAAATAAAATTGGGTCTTTGTGAGCTAAATTTATATGTTATGTCTGAAATGGATTATTGTTGGTTTTGTTTTTTCAGGACTATTTCCTTAAGGCGTTCCAGTTGCTTGTTTTCATGACTTTGAGCCTATTTAATCAGAGATGGAGCAGATGGACTGCAAACCCTACCAGCCACTGTCAAAAGTTAAACATGAAGTGGATCTAACTTACACAAGCTCTTCAGATGAAAGTGAAGATGGGGGAAAGCAAAGGCAATCTTATGACTCAAGAGAAACTCTCAATGAATATGGCCAAGAGCTAAGACTTAATTATAACAGTCATAGCAGAAAAAGAAAAGCCATTGACCAGTCCACACAAGGTAAACCATTTATTTTATCTACTAATTGTTGTTACTTTCTGATTGCTTAGTGTGAAACAATATCAAGTTGCCAGCTGCCAAGCAAGCATTTTGTTCTCAAAGGCTTGTACTCTTAACCCACTTTTTAACTATTTTTATACATACCATAATACCTGAATTTTAGGAGAAAAAATATTTAAGTAAAATTGCTTTTTTGTCAGGATGGACTGACTGGTATTCTGGAGATCATCATATCCTAGCTACAAACAAATATTTCTTTAGTAGGAGCTACACTTCTTACTAATGTTGACTGATTAATCTTCTACTACTTTTGCATAAGTTGGTGCATTCTGATATCAAATCAATGTTGAGGTTGCAGACTATCTATGTTTGTTCTTACCAAGCCTGTGAATGAATTCAAATGCAACAGTTCTCTTAACATTTCTAATCATATAAATAACCAAGTCATTTAAAAACTGAAGATAGTAAGTGTATTGTAAGAAAAACCACAAAAGTTAAGTTTCTATTTTAGCCTTTTGCATGATAAGGACCAATATTTGAGCACTTATGATGGTTGAGCTAAGGTTACAAAAAGCTACTTGTTGGTTAGAGATAAAAGCTAAAGACTTAAACTACAGAAATGAAAGGAATGAGCAGAAATTACTGCAGCATTCCCTTATAGACTCATGGAAACCCACGTGCTGTATTTGCCACACAATGTACAGACAAGTATCTTATCTGCTGCTTTCAGCTGTCACAAATTCAGGCAGGATGGTGGTGCAGGGAGAATATTTTTAGGAATCAGAGTATGTGTCAAGAGCAATGAGAGTCCTGTCCCCTTCAAGTTAACAGCACCAGGGTTCCAGGTGCTGTCACTCCCTGCTCTTCAAGGAAGTGGTTAAACTGCGTTTCAGTGTGGCCAGTACTTCTCAGCTAAAAATTTCAGTACTTTAAAAGAACAAAACAAAACCAACCCACAACTCCCCAGGAAGCCCCATTAATGCCCCCCACACACAAAGCAGCCCAGTCCCTCGCCACTTTCTCAGAAAAGCCTTCTCCAGTTTTTTGACTATAAGAAGAGTTTTCTTTTTTGACAAGAAAATTAAAAACTAGGCTTTTTTCAGATGGAAAATTTGTCTCTGTGATGTGTAAATTAATGTAAAATTTATAGTAGCTGTGCTACATAGTTCTTGCAGCCTTTCTGGGTTTTACTGTAGATATTCTGAATCAAGTTACTCTCAATACTGGTGTTGTCTGAAAGTACCTGTAATTCACGTGAGTAATAATACCTGACTGCCAGAGATGGCCTCCAATCCATGTGAATATGTTCCCTCCAGAGAGTTACAAAACTGCAATTTTTGGAAAGAAAATGTCATGAATACAGATATCAACAAAGTATTGTATAGAAAACTTGACTTAGATTTGTTTCTTGTTTTTGACTTTATCTTGAACATGCTATGAGGGTTGGGTTAACTGAGATATGACTGTATTGTTATACCTGGAGGTGAGGTACCCTCATTACTTGTAACTGTGGCTATGAAAGCATAACCTCTGCATGGATCTAGGCCTGAAGAACTCCCTGTTTGCAATGCTTTGCTGCAGTTGGTATTCATGTCAGCTGTAGCATCACTAGCTTGGGCACATATAAAAGGGTTGCAGTCACTGTACTGTAGGCACAAGAAACCAGCCTCTGTGTCATGCTGAATTTATTCTTCCAGAACATTGCCTCTGAAAGCAATTGCATTAATAATTTTTGGAGAAATGGCCAAATTAGTGTGCATTTCTGCAAGAAGTTGTCAAGCATGAACTTACCTCACTTATTCAGGACTGACCTGTAAGGAATCAGTTATGTGCTTGTGCACACCACCAAGTATTTATACTCATGTTGCTGGATTATTGTACTGGAGTTATATGTCCCAAGATTTTTCCATTCATATGAATTTTTACCAGATACTGTATGAATTTTCAGATCTTCTGTTTTAAAAACATTGTTATTTTTCTTCTTGGAAGAAATACTACCTTGTACTGCTTCAAACTGCAGGATGAGGCTTGATGTCCATGTTGGTCGAAAATCACTTAAGCCTCTAACAGTAGCTTGTCAATATGCAGGGATGCACTTAAATACTTGCTTGCCTCTGTGTACCTTTCCTGAATTGTCTAGGTCAGTATAGTATTATTTCATATTACACTATTGAGCATAAAAGTGTTTTTTAAAATATATACATGTCTGCTGATTTGTAAGGATGGAGTTGAACTTTGCTTGTTGTACTAGCAATCGTAGTTTTCTTCTGTGACAAATTCAGTTTGGTATAACTGATGTAGTAATTTCAGTAATTTGATTACTGTTTTAGTGTGTTATTTTCAAAAGGACACAAGGTTTCATGGTGTGGGACCTAGCAGTTCTTGGTGATTCTTGGTAGATATTCAGTCAATACTAGAAAAAAAAAATCAGGTTCAGGTTTGAACTCTGAATCTGGCATGAATCCATAAAATTGTAAATGGAATTTGTTTTCGAGCCACCCTTTTCTAAAATTCCTCTTTAGAATCTTTAACAAGGTTTTCCATCATGTTTGGCACATCATGGGAATATAAAATAAAGAAAAAGAAATTTAAAAATCAAAACCAAAACCCCCAGAGCACTCCCTTTTCAAAGGAGATTGCTCTGCAGAGAGTGCTGTGCCATGCCAGGGCTGAAGGCTATTGCATAAAATAATTCTACGTATGAAGGCTGATGGGGCATCCCTAGTTGTATCCTCAGTTAGTGACATAATATTTTTCTTTAGTGACAGCTGAGATAGTACCCTGTGCTTACTGTGTGATGAATTAACAGATTGCACAGTGAAGATAAAATCCATGAACTTCATCCACCAAAGGTGTGAGAATAGATGAGAAAACAGACACATAGTAACAGTCATGAATGAAGTGATAATGATGACGGGTGAGATAGCATTCCAAGGAGCTCTAATGATGGAATGTGAGAAGAAAACGAAGTCAGAACAAAATAATTAATACAGAGAAGATTTTAACAGGAACAAGGGGGTAGGTGTACTGATCTAGATAGTCTTGTGAGAAGAATCACCAATTCAGATGTTTATGGAAACTGGAAGAATTTGTATTGGCTACTTAGGCATGGCAGGTTATATAAATTAGACTAGGGAGTCACCTGAATTTAGTAAATAGCTTCAGAGTAAAATGTGATTTATTGCACAAAATACTGATACATCTCAGCAATTCTTGTGACTTCTTTTGTAATGAGCAGTTTGTCTATTTCATTATTGGTGTCAATACTGAGGATTTATTCCTATGAGGAGTTTCAAGTGAAATCTGAGATTATGTAAAATCATTGTGCATGAGTATAATGTGTTTACATATATGGTCAATCTGTATAAACCAGAATGCTACATGGCATGAACTTAAGGGAAGCATTTTCAGAGTTCTCAAATACATCCTACAGAATTGAATAGCACCATAAGGATTTTGCAAAACATTTTTTGTTTCTAAGTTTTGTTTAAAAGGCCATGTGGTCCTGAAAGTAACAAACATTGAAAACAGTATCCAAATATAGAATACTTAGTTGTGTCAATATTTTTGTACTCCTTACAATTCCTGAAATTGTATCTCAAATGCTCTCTTCAAAGAGGAATGATTTATTGGTTGGTTTTGCACATTTATAGATTAAGATATGAAATAAATTAAAAAACAAAACAAAACCCCAAAACAAACCAGTAAGTACAGAATTGATCTATTGATTAAGCAATTTTTTTGGTGCTGTTCTTCAGATTTAGTGCTCCTGTCCCTCATGGAGAGTCCAGTGCAAGATGAATTGTGTCTCTGGGGTTTCTTGCATCAGAAACTTGCAGTTATCTGACAACTCCAAGTTAAACAAACACCACAGACTGTTTCAAGCCAAGCTATGTTTTACTGGCCTAACAACTCAATGTGAGCAGATACAAGCTCTCTTGGCAAAGTGTCATTTACTCCTGAAGAGTCAGTGCTGAACACATAATGTGTACATCTAAAAATGCATTCTCTTAGTCACTGGAATGTTCAGAATCCTGCTTGTCTGAAGATATGTAAATCTGCAATATCTCATCCTGGCAAGAACTTATGAAGTGAATTCCTGGCAGACCCAATATCATATAGTTTGAAGATATTGGCAAACATAGTAAATTAAGTCTTGGAAGAATTGATAAACACGTTGTTTTGTACTTGCAAGAGATGGGGTAGAATTGGCAGAAATTGTCAGAAATGTTGCTCTTGCTAAGAAACTCCTTGATGGACCTGGCTGCAAGGAAAAACATTCTTGTAGTTGTACCATACATAGATTGCACCTCGAGCTTATTTGTGACATGTTTACATCATTAGAACTGTTTTCTTCCACAGTTTTCTGTTTCCACCAAAGTAAATATGAAGGGAGCTGTGCTCTACAAATACTGGCAGTACAGAACTGCTTTCTGGCTTTTAGGTTAATTATAGATTTGTAGAAAACACTAGTTTAGAGGAATGAATTCCTGATAGGATAAGCATCTGGGATCAAGTTATTGGCATGATAAAGTTTATTGATTGTTAACAATATGAGCATACGGCAGTATATTTCTGGGTAGACAAA
The DNA here is from genome assembly GCF_000695815.1 of Acanthisitta chloris. Classification (NCBI taxonomy): domain Eukaryota; kingdom Metazoa; phylum Chordata; class Aves; order Passeriformes; family Acanthisittidae; genus Acanthisitta; species Acanthisitta chloris. The sequence continues at coordinate 126,448 of NW_008659785.1, read as the reverse complement.
CGTGTATTTCCTGGCAAGATAAATATATTGAACTGCATTATGGGCAAGGCAAAATGGAGTCATTCCTTGCAGAAGGTTGCAACAGCAAATATTTTCTGGTAAATCTGTGTGAAAATCAGCATTGCTAGTATTCTAGGAAATGGCATTTTAGAGTACTTCACAAAGAATTGGCCTTTTCTGCTTTTAGCCTAAGAGATAAGGAAAACTTTTTTCTGGACAAAGGCTCGAGATTGGTGACACAATGAATGTTTTGTAGAAAAGGTGTGTGAAATTATCTTAAAGAGCAGTAGGTAAACACATTCAGCTAGATGTTCAAAATCTTCCCCAGATGAACTCCACTGGCTTCATAGAGAGGCCTGGGTCACAGTGTGAGCAAGCTCTTCAGCCTAGGGCCACTTCTGTCTCATCCTGACTTTTTTTAGCTTACTGCTGTTGCCATCCAATTCTCATTTCTGCCCTGTTATGTCCTAGCAATGGTGAGGATACAGAGGCAATGG
>NW_008659785.1:113554-125917 GCF_000695815.1 Acanthisitta chloris | reverse complement strand
GGAAAAACAACGTGTGAGATGCAGAAATAGGAGGTCTGTTTTGCTATGCGTTTAAGTTCAGCAATTTTCAGCTTACCAGGAAGGAAGATTTAAACACATGTAAGTCTTAACATCATATGACCAGTCAAAACCAGTTTTACTTATCATCCTAGGCATAAATAAAAGGCGTGCTGACAAGCACTGGTAGGAAATTGTCCTGTCAGGAAAATGTCATGGTGGTGTTCTGTCATCTGTGAAGTAGCAAAAGCTTTTTACATAATAACCATATTCTACTCCGATTCCAGAATTATGTAAATCCATTCAGGGCAGCAGATCTGCTTTGTGTCTGTGCCAGGGCCATGGAGAGTTGAATTTCGGCTGGCTGTATGTAGCATGTGCTTTTTGTGTGAATTACTTTATTTTTAAATGATGTGTAAAGATAAAAAAAAAGCCTTTATTAGCTTCTCCCCTTAATCTATTATGTATAACACAAGCATAATAATGTAACAAACCACAAGTTTGTGGTCTTGTGAGCTCTCCCAGAGGAAACCAATGCCGGCAGAGTGACTGTGATTTTTTTTTCATTGTTTTAATAGTGATTTGGAGCACTTATCTGGGTGAATTTATGTCTCTGTGCTTGTAAACTTTCACAAAGAGCACGTAATGAAGGGGAAAAATTTATCAGGGGCCACTCCCAAACTCTCTTTAAGAAGATAGAGCTCAAGTACTATGAGTGGTAACATGGTGGTTAACAGAATACAGATCTATTCTCTATGGCTCTACCTGCTAGTTACATATTTTGGAGCCATTTAGTATTCATGTGATAAAGACTGTCAAAATAAAACATATTACAATGGTTATTTATTGACATGTAAACTGGACGTGGTAAAATGCATTTTTTATGTTTACAGCTGGAAGGGAGATCATTAGTTTTGAGAAGGACAAGAAAAATAATGTCAAAAGAAAAGAAAAAAATCTCAAAAAAGAACTACTGCTATGCAGCCTTTTAGAAATGTGCTAGTTTGCAACTCTTAAACTCTTAAGGGTAGTTGTTCACCTCTCTTGTTCCTTGTGTTTTCTTTATCATGAGATTTGTTGATTAAAGAATCAAGGGATTTATTTTTTTAACCTCTAAGATGCTTAATTTGTTTGGAGCTGTGCCTTGAGCTGTTGTTGAAGGTGATTGTAGCATGGTGGAACGAAGCATTCCTGAGTTGTGGAAGAGGAAGGTAGGAACAGGCTGACTACAAATGAAACCAGTGATTTTTGCAAGCACTTTTCTTGAAATTTTATAAGGAAGAAAATGTTTTTAAAAATAGAAGCTCTGGTAACATGCTATTACTAGATACAGCTAGTATAAAATCTATTGAGGTATTTTGTGTTAATAGGCTCTCTTTTCACTTGTTTGCAAATGCCAGACTCTTAAATTTAAAACTTTTGACTTTGTTTACAGCATTATTTTGCTAATTTTAGAAGATTTACTCAGAACTTAATTGTAGTATGTTCTGTATCTGCTCACTTTAGAGCAGAGACTTGAAGCACAATGAGGTGATGTCTGTGTAAGGCCATACAGTTTGTCCCTGGTACTGTCTCATGAAAGGGGCTCAGCTCTCAGTAGAGGGTGATTTAAAGGTCCTTCAGATTTCTGGGCTGTAGACTAGCGGAAGGAAGCAATAGCTAATAAGCTCCATCTCCTGCTGCTGCATGTTACACCATCTGCTCTGAGTGTTTATGAGCTTCATGTCCAAAAAAAAAATTACATATAAGGCAAAGTGAAATAATCCACATTCCTAAAGCTTTAGTGCATTGTCTCCTCCTCTATCCCCTTGCACAAATAGCAATTCCTGGTGTGCTGTGGTTTGTTTGGCTGTCTGTGTTCTAATCACGGTGATGTTACTGTCTCCCAGAGAAAAACAGGGTGATGAGCAGTTCCCTGTGGCTTCCTGGACTGCAGCCTTCCGCTCTGTGGGGAGGATCTGCAAACTCTAAGGAAAGGAAAAGCAGCACTTAGGTTCAGATCCCCTCTGGATATTCTCTCTTGATTTGCCAAGTAATTGAAAATTTCTCGCCTTGGAATAACTGGGGTGAGGAAACTGTATGTTTGTGCCTTCATTGAAAATCTCATGGAGGGAATACTTTTCCTTCCCTTCATCAAATCACAAACTGAGTGTGCACAGGGACTCTTTTCCCACAAGGCTGAAGTGGGTGCTTCCTTCCTAGATCACAACCATGTTACAAAAACTTGTAACCTGCTGTCACCATTCCTGTAATGCTGCTTCCAATCTTGTCTCAGCTGCCATCATCTCAGTGAACAAAAATGCCTTGTATGCTCAAAAATAGTCTCATTCTCATAAGTAATTCTTCTGATTTAAAAAGTGAATATCTGAGAGAGGGGGAAAAGTGAGAAAAAAATCCAAACCTAGAGAGGAAATAAATTAGAGAAGGATCACAGTACATTTCCAATCCCCTGCTAACAAATCTTATTTAAGGAATAAAAAAAGCATTCTCCAAATGTTACACAAGCTCAACAATCAGTTTGTCAGTGCACAGATACAAACTATTCTAATTTCTATTCTCTTCTCTAAATCACCAGTTTTCCGTGTCGTAAAATGCCAGAAATCATAGAGATAAAAATCATAAAGGCAGAGTAACCCAGCCAGTGTAACAGAAACCAAGGTATATGGGGATGCCCATCCCTGGTTGGATGGGGCCCTGAGTAACCTGATCCGGTGAGTGGCATCCCTGCCCATGCCAGGGGGATTGGAGCTAGGTGATCTCCAAGGTCCCTTCCAACCCAAACTGTTCTATGATTCTATGAGATATGGTAACCTTTGCAGTAACCCGTACCCAGTATTAATGCAATATCCACAGGAAAGGCTTAAACCATTGAGTTAACATGTTTTGGAATTCTGTTCGTCGAAACCTGGAATTAGATCTGTAAAATGTTCTTGCTATATTAATAGAGCCTCTTCCTATAGCACTTAAAAGTGTCCAAGATGACATAAGGTAAAACAAAGCTATGAACAAGCATCAAGGCAGAGTGAGGAAGTGTCACAGAGCATGGGAACCAGCACACAGCTCTGCCCCTGCCCTACAAACCATTTTAATGTACATACTCTTGCTGTGTCTTACATGTCACTCTTTTTGAAACAAAGAAGAGCTGTCATTTTCTGGAGCTGGAAATCTGGTTTGCTTATCTTCATTTGTAGAGCAGATGCTGAAACAAAATAACATTTCTTCCCAGGGTTCCTCATTTATGTATCTGTCAGAAGGTTTTGTACCTCTCAAAATAAAGAACTGTCAAGAAGTAGCTCAGTGAGTTGCTGACATTGCTGCATATCTGGATAAACAGCAGGGTGGGTGTATCCTAACCCATATAGAGCTTGAAGTAGTTTTGCTTCAGAGAATGAAACTCAGATACTTCTGAACTTAGTATAAGCCTTTATGCGAAATAAATTGTGGATGTGATTTAAAACCTAAGGTTCTCTTTTCAAAGTTTCAGTTTTATTGGAAGCTGATCAAAATCACTTTCCTGCTGTCACTCATTAGGAATTCTTTGCAAATAGATGGAGTATCTTTAGCTCAGATGGGAAACACAGTATGGAAGGAATAAGGTAATGTTTAACACCAGCAGACTGATTCTTTCTCACTGCTCCCACCCCCCCAGGCACCAGTTATATAACAAAACACGTGAATACTGAGTAACGTTGATATAGTCACTTCCAGCTGTAAGCTCAGGAAAAACAGTCTGAGGACCTAAAAAAGTCACGTACCAAAATATAAAGAGTTGCTGTGAAAATCGCCAAGAGATTATGAAGCCAGCAAATTCAAATGATAATATTAGCACTGTGGCTAATGAGATATAAATGCTAAGTTTTTATTTTAAAAAATCCCTATGCTTTCTTCAGTATTAATGTCCTCAAATTTATAACCATTACAGAAATTGCATCTGTAAGGAGGAACATTAGCAGCTGGACTGTCAAAATATTGTGCTCAGAAATCCTAGTCTTTTTCTCTCTGAACTGAAAACAGTAGTATCTGAAAAACCAGATTCAGTGTTGCCACTGACTTAAGGTGATTAGCTCCATACGTGATTTTTGAACTGCCAAGAAAAATGTAATCATGTGTGTGAGGACTGTTACCTTGTTTTAGAGAGGATGGAGAGCTGTAGAGGAAGCTGTTATTAGTTACAGAGAAGCAGCATCTGCTGTCCATGGCCTCTGGAATTGGGACAAGTCTGTCTTTAAGACTGAAGTGCCAAAAACACCCTTTCTGCATACCAGGGAGTGGAGAAGAACCTGAACCTCCTGCTCTTAGCACTTTCTTAATACAGAAGTGTGGTGTGAACTGTGCTGAGCTTTTCTTGTAAAGAAATTAAATGTAAGGTGCTGTATTTCATGATGCAGCCATTGTTTAAAGCACTTTACTAATAGGACACTTTTCCTGGAATGAAAATAATACAAAACAAATAATAAAGAGGAGTGAATCAACTTTAAAAACCTGATGATGCTTGAAGTTATTCCACTTTCCTGAAAGCTCTAAACTATCTGACATACAGTTTTGGGTTTTGCTGTGATTTTTGGATTAAGACTTCCTTTTCTGTGGAATTTATCTGTGAAGATATAGGACAAAATTCATTTTTTATTTCTGCTTGTGGATAAAAATATGAAAAACATGCCTTTTTCATACTAATTCTGTATGCAATTAGTCCTTTGCTTTCATTAGTCCGACTAGTGTAAATCAGAAAAAATATCTCTGTCTTTAACAATGGAGTACATTACAAATTGCATATTGTAGCATGTGTCAATACATAACCTTGAGTACTGTTATGTCAGAAGTGTGCAATTAGTGGTTTTGGAGAGGAAGCATTTGTAGGATTTATTTGGTTGTTTTGGTTTGCATACAGATTCTCAAAGGACTAATTGAGCTGTTGATTCTAGGGATATGATTCTTCCTGGTACCAGTGAGAATTATGCCTATAGGTATGAGTTTAAGGTGATAATTTAGTAGCAGTTACTTAAATACTTGGTATTAATTGTTGAATTTTTTGCTATTGAACTGTAGGGTGTAGATATTCAGGGAGAAGGATGCTAATAGTTTACTTTTATTGTATGCTCAGAAAACAAATCTGCATTCAGACAATTTGAAAAAAAACTACTTACTGAATTATTTGTCCATCCTTATGCCCTAGCTGCTTTATCTGACTTCTGAAAATCCCATTGATGTGTGTTTTTAAAGTATCTCTTGGCTCCTCCTCACACTTGATACTGTCCAGTATCAAAGGTAGTCTTGCTTCCCAAGGATAGCACAGGGGCAGAGATCAGTGACAGCTGTGGTCAGTGGGCTGGGTCACACCTGCCATCCATGTGACACCAGAGCAGTCATACAGGTGGTGATATGTTGTGTGTAGCGTTGGCGCTGCCTTCACCACAGGTTTGGTTACTGCTGCTCACTTAAATATTACTGCTGTGCAGTTAAGGGCTGTCATAGCTTCACTCCACACTGGTTTGGAGCCAGAACGTGAAGGTAGTGTCCTTTTTCTTTCATTGTCCTGTTGGACAATGTGTCCTCTGTGTTCTCAAGGCGCTGTTACCCCATAAGATGTTCAACTCATTTTTGGCCATGAAAGGAATGGTCCTTCAAAACAATCCAGTTTGCTTTCTATATTGTGTTCTTAAGCGTTTGAGGACTTCTGGCACGCAAACATTTTTCTTTGTTGGTTTGTTTGTTTTTACTTTTTTAGTTGTTTTTGTTTCCCCCCAGTCTGATAACACCTATTAAAAAAGAAGAAAAAAAACCCCAAAACTCACAAATGAAATGAAACTCTGCCACTTCAGTCCCACAGTGGTGGCTGTTGCGCTTTTCGGGCAGTTGCCAGGTGTTCATCAGGCTGGAGCCTTGTGCTGCACACAAAGAAGTTGGCAGAGACAGACTGTGCCTTTGGAAATGGCTGCCTCTGAACATTTTTATTACTCTGAGGAAGCAAGATGTTCTCTGACAGGAAAAGACTTTGGAGTTGTGGAGAAAAGGAAAGGGTAGCAATGCATACCTCAATGCTATTTACTGCTTGCAGATATAATAGCAGTAATGTATTTCTTAGAGTAGGGCTGGGCATACATTCAGGAATAAAAAAGCTATTTAGCTAATTTTCAGCTTTGTATTTAGAAACTAACACAGGGGCTAGGTCTGCCTGCTGCAGGCTGTTTCTCCAGTTCGTGAATTCCTGCCACCCATCTGTGTGTCATACAGCTGCATTAGACCTCAGTACAAAGTGAGCTGAGTCTGCTTTGGCCAACTTCTCCCTAACATTATTCCCACTCTCCAGTAAGTATTAGTCAGCCTTGAATTCATCCATGTGATGAATATTCATTTCACAGGTAATTATCATCATCCCTGACCAGCTTCACTCAAACCAAACTTCTCACGCAACCAATCATTGCTGTCACTGTTTTGGCAGTATGAACCTTATGATTCCTCATGCTTTAATAATGCTCCATCGTCTGTGCTATCAGATTTGGGTCAAATGACCATGATGAGGGTTAGAAAACTCTTTCTTTATTCAGTGCTTGATGTTTTAGGAAGAAAACAAAGAGGCACCTGACACTCATCATTCCATGTGCTGCCTTAAATCCTCCACCTGAGCTAGTGGACACAAACAAGGTGCTTCATTGCTGTAACTTGATGCTCAAATTTAGATATCTAATGTGATCAATTGAGTGTTCAGACATTATATTGTGGTATTTTTCTCCAAGATTGTAGTTACTAAAAGAAATCTCAGTCCTTAAACTGGCTGTGGTAATAGCTTTATTTAAACTGTCATTTGAGTGGAATAATGTTACTAGGAAGTACCTATATTTCAGTTTCATTTTATGATCTTTCTAGAAGAATCATATGCATGAAATATATTTTAATGTCTAATAAGTCCTACTAAAGGAGAAAAAAGAAACATAAATGCTGTTTTCTTGTCCGTAAATATTTTTGTTATTAAAATGTATAAAAACGTTAAATAGCTGCAATAACAGTGGTAAGAGATCAGTGTCTGAATGGGTTAGAGTTCAGTAGCAGATTCTTTGCAGATGAGGCATTAACTGACTTGATGTCTTTGACAACATTCAACACAATTTTACAGTGTTTGTATCATTTTTTTAAAAATAGCCTCAAAACATGCTCAACAAATCTGTCTGTTATAATTTCAGCAAACTAGTCTAAGCAAGAAGACAACTGTATTAAACAGGAAAATACTGACTTGTGACATCTTCTGGCTTGTCTCTCTTCAGTCAGTTTTTCAGTAGCACTGCATCAACAGGATGCTCCTCACTCAGTGATTAGTTTTCTGTCCTGGTATCTGGCCATTCTTTCCCTGCTTTTTATCCATTCCTCATTTGGAATTGAAATAAAGCAGGGAGATGTGGGAAGCGATTGCAATGAGGGATGTACATACTCTTCTGAATGTGTAGGTTGTTGTCAACATAGTTCAAATAAGTGCTTTTTATTAGCCTGGTGAAATTAGTTCTGTGTCCTGCATTCACTTTCTTTGTTACTGTGCAGCAGTTCACTGTTCACCCTCCTTGGTTTTGAGTCACCCTCATGTTCAGACCCCCTGAGTCCAAGCCCATCCTTCCCTCCTTCCACTGAGAGCTCTAGCACTGAAAAAGTCTGCTGCTAATTCAGTGCTCTGTTCTTCATGTGTTCAGTGAAATAAGACAGGGACTGGCTTATCAGAGCTCCATCTCATTAGAGTCTAGTCAGAGAGGATCCTATGTTTTTTAAGATAAGTGGTTTAAGCGCCTACAACCAAACATTGTGGGTTTTTTCACCCATAACTACTTCTGGATGTGCTGCTTGCATCCTTTGCCAGTCATCCTGATCAGCTGTGCTGTTTATTTCCCGTTTGCTGTGTCACTGCTGTGTCTAATATTTGACACAGTACGAGATGGTGCAGCTCAGGAAATGGTGAAGCAGCTGGTAGGGAAATCAGACAGTACCGAATGGAGAATAATGTGAAAAAAGGCAAAATCCACATGTGACTTGTACACTCTATTGAAAACTGGGTTTTGTGAAGACCCTGCACTCAGCAGGTTTGCATGAAACAAATTTAATAGGAACAAGCAATGGAAAAGGGTTTTATGGTCTGTTTAACACATAGAGCTGTCTGCTGGAAGAAACCCTTTTACAAAAGGATGTTTAAGCATTTTATTTAATCTGAAAAAAAAAAATCCTTACATAACTGCATATTAGGTTGTGGTTTTTTCTGATAACACTTTTTCTCTGTAAAATACTTAACATCGAGGGAAAAATATGCACTTCGTTCTGTAGACTATCACTAAGTCTCTCTAGATTGCAGCATTTGTTACAAAGGGAATTTATTATACGTGTTAAAATTGTGAAGTTTATAGTTACATGTTTTAACTCTCTTCATGTTTTTCTCCCCTCCATAATACAGTGAGTGCACATGTGAGCTGTGCTTTTCAGTTGATGAAATAGTTGCTGCTACAGTTCTTTCAGAGCAGACAACTGTAGAGCTAAAGCGTGTTTTCATAGAATAAAACCAAAAGAATTCAAGCACTGAATGCTCCTGTAGCATTCTTGTTGTTAGATCCCCAGTATGACTCAGAATTGCTCAGGGGCAGGATAGGGCCTCCTACTTCCTCTCAAAACACCTGTCCCCATGGTGAGTATTAAAGCATGTGAAGGTTATCTAAAACAAAGGTATATATTGTGGTTTTTCCTGGTTAGCTGTGGCTTTAGTGTTTGAATTCTGCACAGATTCTTTTAGCAGTACCTATAAATGTTGTTGAACTCTGTTTAATACACAATTGCTCTCATTTTTTCTTGAATCTGGTATTTCCCTGGAGTCTCTGTTTTCAGTGCTTTCTCCCTTATGTGGCCCTTTTCTGATCATGGCTTAATTACATTTTAAGTGCCTTCTGTGTTCCTGTCTCCACCGCCTCAATTAGTTCACCTCCAACTGTGTGAATTTTTTAATAAGGAGGCACAAAGTATTTCCAGCAATACAGAATGTGAGCTTTGCTTATCTGCCCATGGCAAGCTTTCCTTCAGGGCATGGCAGAGTTTATAGAGCCGCTGTAGGCTAATCTGTTAGTGCCGTTTGGGTTTGATTTATTTTCTTTGGGTTAGAGTATTCTCAGCTGCTACGGAGGCTGTTAAGTTTGACTCTACTCAAGCATCGTTGATTGAGCACCTTTGCAGAACCAAGAATTATGGAGAGCTCACAAGCTTTCAGTTGCTCATGGCTGTAGAATACAAGGTATGTTAGCTAGGAGCTTACCAGTGTGCATCTTCTATTCCCCAAATAAAATGTCTCACAGGCAGATGCTGGCAAACTTTAGAAGCAGTTTTTATGGGGAATGCTAATACTGTGGGTAATTCCTCCTGTGGTTTTCAGTCTTTAATATCCAAACAAGTTATTTCATGTTCTGAATTCCCTTTTCAGGATTTGTCCAGCAAAATTGGTAACAACTTTTTAGCTCTCTCATGTTAGGTAATCAGCCTCCTAACCGTTTTTATATACATTAGCAATACATATGTATCTGTTTATTTGATGATGAAGGGGATTTGGTTTTAGTTGTGGATAGTCAACACTACCTGTGATTTACATTAGAAAGAGCAGCTGCCTACCTGCTAGTTTTCAACAGTGAGCAATCACATTTCTTACTTAGCAGTCGGTGACTTATTATTTCCCAGGTATCAATTATATGGCTGTGTCTGTTTAAAAGATAAAAACACTATGTGGTTAAATCACAGGCTGGAGGCTTCAGAGACTAGAACAGCTGCTAAAACGAGCATCTCATACCTAAATAAGTGACTTAATATTTTAAAACAATTAGAGCTCTCATTAAGAAAGGGCAAGGAAATTAAAGAGGTCTAGAGTGGAAAAAGGTGTAGCTGAGTGCTCCTCAAAATACTGGAGTTATTTCGTTGGGTAGTGGCTGTGTTCCTAAAGTTTGGAAAAATTTTGATGGCAGATCATGAGGTCTCACAGCACGTGTTTAAACTTCCCGAAAATGTACAGAGGTCTTTTGATTTGGTGGGCTTTGGAATTCTCATCATACTTAGTTCCCTTTGGTGCAGCATAGGAACGATGGTGATACTTCCCTCTTTAGGACCCCTGCATCAAATCATGAGCTGGAAAATCTTGTAGATAACATATTGTATGTTTAGGGACTTTATTATGCTGACACAAATGTCTCAGATTGTTGTTTTCCCATGGTAATCATGGCATGTAATTTAGGTTAAATTATGTTTTAAGAAGTGTTTATTTAACTTTAATAATGATGATGTTGTGTGATGGTGGTGTAAGATTACCACAGTGTATTTTTTGGGTACACACACCTGGTCTGATGCCACTGCTTTCATCTTGAGTTTCTTTGATGAATTTTGATGCTATAAAACCAATTATTATGATTTGCCATTGCCGATACAGAATGTAATAGTCTTTATAATTTATATAGTTACTTTTAGAAATACAGTGTAGAAAAAATAATATCTGGAAATACTAGAAAATCTAATAAGGACCTTGCAAGGAAATTAGTTAAACAGTTGAAAAAAGTTACTGTGATTGTATTTGTAGAAAATATGATATGCAAACCTAATGATTTCCATTCAACTGTTTCAATATTACTTAAACTGCAGCAGAGCTGACCTTTAAGTTTGAACTGCTGTTATGGAAATTTCTTTGGTAAACTGAACACTTGAGGAAGGAAGGGAGCAGAAGTGGTCAGAATTATTTGAAGTTAAATCTCCCATTTCTTGATCAGATGGAACATTTGATGACAAACCCCCTCCAGATTTTTTTGGGAGAAGTGTAGTTATTTGACTGACAAGCTGTATTCCGAGTTGGCTAATCAAATGGAACAGATGTGCCAAGTTGTCTTTCATATGTTCTCATTGATGTCAGATTGGCAGTGGGTTGTAATTGGATGTGAATGGAAGTACTGAAGATCTTGTGCACATGCTCATGCTTTCTTTTCCTCCTTCCAAGATTAATCTGAAGGGTGTATTTGTTGGTCTAAATGTTACTTAGCAGTTCAATTACACTGTTTTCATAGTAGATGTTAATTTATTAATATCATGTCCCTCATGTAAATTTTGGCACAATAAGAAAAAAAAAAAAAAAAGAGAAAGAATGTGCAAATACTTCTACCCTAATCCAAAATAAGTCAAAATCAAACTGTTTAGCTGTCCTAAGCTCTAATAGGGGGCATCTTGAGTTGATTGGGGGGGTGAGGGGTCAGTGGAAAAGGTGATTACACAGTCAATTTTGGGGGGGAATGGAATGTTTTCACAGTTAAAAATCAGTTCATGGTTTAGATTTACGAAAGTGTAGAACAAAGTTGGATTTCTAATTTTATTGTTGAGACATAACCCGGTGTCTCTCAACAACCTCACCTAAGAGATGGTTTTAAAATGCTTCATAGCACTCTGTTTCAAATTAGCAGTTTGGTCAACAGTCATTACTCTGTAGAAGGGCTCTAGGACTTTTTGTTAAGAACCCTGGGCACCCTGATCTAACTTGGCCCTCCTTAGCACAGGGTGATGTGCTGGCTGCCCAAACTGTTTCTAATTTCAGTAAGTTAAAGAGGAAGAATTCTAAAATTAGATGTAGTATTCTGTAGATGTTAGACATCCCATCAAGAAAACAATGGATGAAAATTCCAAATTTTGGCTCCATTAGACAATTGTCCTGGCTGTGGATGCTTGAGAGTAGTATCTTTGAGGATTGACAGCATTTGTGGGGGTGATCCCCAAGACCTGAAAAGATTGGCTGGCAGAATGTGTGTCTGCTTGCTGTGACTAGCAGACCTGACAACACCAGAAGCTTGCAGACTGGGTTTTGTCAAGCTTTTACATAGAGGGCAAGTGCCTCCCACTGAGCACAGCTCTTGGGACCTGACACCCCAGGACAGGCTGTTACTCCTGTTTTTCTTGCTTCTGTGATGGCAGCACAGTGACAGCAGCTACTGGTCTTTGTGTTCTTGTTCACAAGTACTGTTCTCCTGTTCTGTACTGTTCTTGTTCTATACACACACAGGGTGTTTCTGGTGACTGCCTGTGGATCAGCCCTTCATTTAAATAGCTTCTAGGTGCTTAGATCTCTCTGTGGTATTTGCTCCATTGCAAATACTTTATTGTAATTTTTAACAGTTTGTTAGTTGGAATGTTGGTCTTTGTGTTCTTGTTCACAAGTACTGTTCTCCTGTTCTGTACTGTTCTTGTTCTATACACACACAGGGTGTTTCTGGTGACTGCCTGTGGATCAGCCCTTCATTTAAATAGCTTCTAGGTGCTTAGATCTCTCTGTGGTATTTGCTCCATTGCAAATACTTTATTGTAATTTTTAACAGTTTGTTAGTTGGAATGTAG
>NW_008659785.1:59235-113531 GCF_000695815.1 Acanthisitta chloris | reverse complement strand
CCTTCCTCTCTTCTGCACCATTTCCTATCTGAAATAACTCATTCACTGAGCATTCACTGAAACTGCCACTGGGGGATCAAAACTACCTTCCTCTGCTCCAACCTGGCTCCATTTGCTGTCTGCCTTCCATTCATGTCCCTTCAAAGGAAGGTGGCTAGTTGTACCCTTGATACTCTCTTCAGCCACTTTAAAATTACATTAGAGCTTTGTAGTTCCTGGTGAAAGTTAAGGTAAGGAGCTGAGTTACTCTGATCCTTCTTTTTGAGTAGCGTCTGTGATCCGAGTGCCTCAGGTCTGTTGAATATCCCTTCAGGAAAGGAGAACATTTCTGGTAAATCTCTGTTGATAGCAGCTTTCTAAAATTCTTTCCATCATCACAAAGTTATGCACTTGCCAGATGCTTTCTCTGAGACAGTCACACTGACCTCAAGCCTAAATTCTGCCTTTTCTACCTGGCCCACTGGCTGCATAGAATTCATTTCCAGATTTACAGTACTGTAAATTAAATCAGCTTTTAGTCTACTGGATTTTTATATGTGTTGCCTTCTGAAATAGCTAATGAAATTTATAAATATACCTGCTTTATACATCTTTCATTTTAAAAAGCCTTTGGTGCTTGTGTATTTAAAGTCAGTGGTTCAACTGGAATGTTAAAAGAGAAGCAGTATCCATATTTTGAGAAACCAAAGGTGTATTTTAAAAATATTTTATAAACCACAGTCAAAACTGTTGGTAGAAATTAATATCATATTTTCATCTGAAATTCTATTAGAAAGTGATAGCTGTCATGCAGCCTCTTAGATTGATGTTTGAATGAAAGGGATTTTGCTTTAAATCTAGCTGCATTCAGAAATTTCTACCAGAAAAGCATCTCTGAGTTGAATTCAAGTTTGTAGGGATGGAGCAACAATCTGATGGCAATTTCTCTTTGAAGAATATTAGTATACTGTTTACACTCTGTTCAATATTGCTGTTGGTCTTTCTTCTCTGAAGTACCATACGGACTTGGAAGCAAGTTAGAACCATAACGTTAAGTTCCTCTGTTAAGGACTGGAGATGCAATGGACTATAGCTAACAGTGCTCCACTGTTTCACACCCCCTGGATAATGCTGAGGAATAATATTTGTTCATATGATACTCTTTCAAAAAGAAAAGTTAATCTGCTCTAGATAATTTGATTCATAGTTCTGCTGTCCTTCCTGGAAGTCTTATCTTGCTTTCTTTCTTGAAACTAAGAAAAATAAGGAAATCTACAGACTAAGGCTGTGGCTAGCTTTAATTTTGAAAATTTAATCACAAGAAGAAAGGATCCATTATCTGTTGCTTCCCTGAAACACATGCACAAATGCCAAAACTTGTAACAGAAAAATTGTTTTAGGGCCAAGGAACCTTTAAAATTCTTGAAAGAAAATTTTAATGCTTTTCTCTTAGAATAGATCTAGTTTTTGGAAACAAAATATCTTTTCTTGAAAATTCTTCATTTCTTGGAAGATTTTTGCATATGGAAATGAAACTGCAAGCAAGTGTATTGTAAGACAAGCTTTTCCAAACTCTATTTCAAGGGTAGCATTAGAAGAATTTGATTTATCCTCACAGATGATACTGAGTTTCTTTCTCATCTGTGATAATTAGATTTTTCTTTTTCCCTCTTGTCTTTAATAGGGTAGAGTTAGTGTGGTCATTATTTGAGATTAAGCTGGTTTTCTTTGTCAGAAATTTAGGTTAAATGCTCGTTCCTGGTATTAGCTATGGTTTTATAACTCTAAAATTAATTAAAGGAGAGAGATTTATGAGTACCTGCAACAGAACTTTCTTTAACAGAATCCTGTGAATGGAAGAACTTTACCTCATAAAGCCACTCTTTCAGAGCAGGAAACACTATAGTCAGCAATATTTAAGATGTATTTGAACTTCAAGGATTAAATTCCTAGTCAATCTCTTCCTGAGAGTGTTTCTTCCTAAATTAAAGTGAGACCTGCTGCATCTACCCTGTAGCTCCCAAAGCTTTCTCTGGCATCTTGCTAGTTGAAAAACACTTGAAAAACAAAATCTCTAAGCTTAAAAATTTTCAGTGATCTACAAAAAGAATATTCTGCTTCTGGGGAGAGAGAAAGGTTGTTAATGTCCTCTTAGGATCAGGATGATTTCTGTGCAGAATTTAGGCAGTACATTCCTTATTCATGTTGATTTTAATAGCAGTAAAAATAAAAATTAATATCTGAGGACTCCAGGAGCATATTTAAAAATAGGTGCAGTCTACTCCTGTCCTCTTTCTTTAAGCCTTAAGAATAAGTCTGAAGACTAGAAAGATACTTGCCATGAGGCATGGGTTAGAACCTCATCCTCTGGTTCCTCTTGGGAAGGGCTTGAGGAAGAGTTTCTTTCTTCCTCATAAATTTCACAAGCCAAAGAGTTTCCTGAAAGTGCAGCCTCCTTTCCTGGTCCCTTAGCTGCCTAATCTGCAAATTTTGTGAAACTCCTTGGTGTAGTATCTGATGCTGATTCCACTTTTCTTCCTTCTTTATTTGTTATTACTGTTATTTTTAACTTACTATCATCTCTGTTGGTTACTGGAGATTAATGTAAGAAAGTAAGCTACATAAATAAGGGAACACAAGGAAAAGTTGATATGCAGCAAAAGAAAACATGTATAATATGATGCATTTGCTATATAAGTATAAAAATTCAAACAGAATCTTTTATGTCCATGTTATGTCTAATAAGTATATTGATTTTTATTTTTTTTAATTAAACTAAATACAACTGAGAATTGGCTTTGCATTGTGGTAATAATGCAATTGGTGATAAACATGAGATTTCTAAAGCAAATTAATAGTCAGTGTAATGCACTTTTGTAAATTTTGGCTTCTTCCTCAGTGATTTTCACACAAGTGGTTACTGCCTTTGAATTATTTTGTCCTAGGAAAGCTGTGGCATGTTCTCAACATGGAAACAAGTAAGGTCTTTGGCTAGATGAAATGTGAATACACAAAAGCATTCACAAATGTATCTCGGTTGTGTTACACAAATGCCTTTATGAAGTAGCTTAAGATCTCTGTCCATTTAGTTCTCAAGTCCAGCATGCAGCTAGTAAACCATGGGCCTCAGGTGAAAAATGAGAAATTTTAAGGGCCGTTGAACACACTGAGTTTAGCAGAGTGCTCAACAGCCCTCAAAATTTCTCATTTAGGAGGATGCATATGTATTGATTCCAAAAATGAATGTGAACTTCACTTTCCCCATTTGTTTTGCATTTCTTCCTTACTTTCCCCCTCCCTGCCTGCCTCTCTCTGAGTCTGTTATGCCGTAAGTAGCTGCTTTGCCTTTCTTCTAATTTCAAAACACATGCAATACACCTGCTGATTGAACCACTGGAGTAAATTCGGTGTGAAACAACATACACAAAGTTGCAGTGTAACGCTAGAAAATCCCAAGGACAAGGAAACAGTCCTGAAGTTGGGCTGGGATAAATGCTTTATATATGCATGAAAATCCCAACTGTATGTTTTTAACTGCACTGTTGGCTAAATTGGTGCTGTGGTAGATAAGTACTTGGTGAGTGTACGTGGAGTTTTCCGTAGCTTTGTTGGTGAGCAGAGTTGGAGCAGCGTTAGGCCTGGCTGCATGGTCAGCTGCCAAATTCTCCTATCAACATGAGCACCTTCAATAGCAGAGGCACCATTGCCCAGTGAGGTCAAACGGTGCTTTAACTGCTTGTCTCTGAAGATTTTTTTCTCAGAAAAATTCAGTTTAGAGGTAGAAAGAAAGGAATCTGTTAACTGAAATGATGATTTATTTTGTGAACACACTCAGCCTTCTTGACTTTTCTTGATTGTTAAATATTTTACATTTCTTCCTACATGACTTTTTGAAAAAATAATATCAGTGTGGGATAAAGTACTTTTAATAAAGTACAGTATTTTTAACAGTTGTGTTGCAAGAGGCTCCACGAGGGTCCAGAGGTGAAAATTCTTTCATCATCTTCCTTAACTTTGTCCACAGTTCATGCAAAAACTTGAATTTCATGTTAATGTTCCCTCATTTCTCTTGTGGCTATGTCTTTTTGGTAACACTAAATCTGTCATAAATCTGTGTGAACTTCATCTCCCTGTGGCAGTATGTAGTATGTTAGGTAGCAAGGTTAGATATGCAGACTAAAAGCAGCCACTTTTGGTATTCCAAGTGCTTTTCAGAAAATGCATCCTGTGGGAGTTAAAATACTGCAAAGGCTTGTATACTTAAGAAATAGACTATTAAGGCAGTATGTTGCATGAAACTTCAGTTGAACGCGAGTTTTAGGACAAAATAGTCACTTTCTTTTGCTCCACAAAAAAAAAAAAAAAAAAAAAAAAAAAAAAATTGACATATAGACTGAGGGGTAAATTCTGTCCTTCTTAAACATGTGTAATCTAATTAGCATTTGTGGGATTTACTGGGATGAATTCACCCCTTGGCATATGCAATTGCAAACAGGGAGAACATGGGCTGCAGGCACCTAATGGCAGACATCTGCCTGAAGTGGACATCCATGTAAAAAAGTGCCTGCATCCTTGCCCCCTGAGGACCTGGCATCAGCTGACATGGTTCATGAAGTTATGAGAAGATTTTTAGCTATGGGGAAGTTCCTCAGATGGTTAAAATAAGTAGGAATCTGCTTTGCAGGGGAAGGAGGTTCAGATGTTTCTTGAAACTACAATGTGTAATTTAGGGAGCTCATGTTAATGTAGAACTTTACAGAAATCTAAGTTAAAACTAAGAGTAATACTGATTTCTGAGAGAACCGAAAATAAATAATGGAACAGTTTCATTGGAGGTGATTTCAGCAGTGTGGGCCTCAGCCAAAACTGAGAGCAGTATTAAGTGTAATAATTAATCCTGTTACCTCTCTTATTTCATGTGAAAAGAGCTCAGTGTATATTTCAATATAAATTGTTCTTGATGTACATCAGTAAACTATCCCCTTTGGCAGCATCTCCTCATTAGTGCTTATGAGAAGCACTGAAGGACTTGCTAGTGTCTTTTTAAACACAACTGTCCAAGTGTATGAGCCTAGCTTATTTTCCATGAATGGTATGTGTTTTTAGCAGCTAAATCTTCATTTTCTTTGATAATACACTTCTTTAAATGGCAATATAATACACATTTCTTCCTCTTTTTTATGTCATCTGCTAAAGCAGATGTGTTATGATGTGTGAAGCACAATAAATTTTTGATGGAGTGGACAGTCTGAGCTGTAGCCCTGCATCTGCCAAGCTAGCTCATTGCTAGTTGGGAGCTACTTGACAGCAAGATTTGGGTTGCACCTTTCTTCCAGGGCACAGGTGCAGGACATGGAGTGAAGCTTCTGTCACTTTTTTTGTAGTAGCTCAGTTCAGTTAAGCAGACCTTTAAAACAGATGTTTCCAGAGAATGCATTGATATAATTCTGCTACTGAAAAATCTTTGGAGAAATAGTGGCATCCCACAACCTCAGTTTCAGTGATCAATGTAGTCCTCTCAGGGTGGAGTAGAATCAGCCTGACTTCTATCATTCAGTCTGTATTTCATGGTTAAAGGCTCCAGGTTAGACATTTAGGACTGTTGCTGGCTTGCTAATTCTTGGTTCATGTACAAGTCTTTTTTGAATTTGGCAAAGAAAAAATAAGAAATTATGTGCAGCATTGGAACTGTATTTTGTATAAAGGTGATTTTATTAATTTAATGCTGTCAGAAAGAAAGTACAACTTAGTGTAATGCAGTTGTGATGGTTCATTGTCCAGTATCAATATCTGCAGTCTTCGTAGCATACAAAGATTTGGTCCATGCTGTCTGATTAAACCAAGTGGAGCCTGTTTGTTGTGTATATAATACATAATTAAAATTATGCTTAAAATAAGGACATTGTAGAAGAAACACTACTTAGTTACAGCCAGTTGCTTTCTGTGAGATAACATCTGTGTCCCATACCCCATGAGCTTTGAAAATATCAGAAAAACATGACTTCTCTGAAGACTGAATGTTTTGAGTTTTCCATCTTAGCCATAGAGGAAGGAGGTTTTTTCCAGAGGGTCTTAGAGGTTTCAAAGTCTCACATGCATCTGTTTAGGATTGAGAACCAGTACAATCTGCTCTCAACTTCCCTACATGTCCACAAGTGCTGCCTTGAACTGTTTTTCCTCCTCTCTTCTACCAATCAGCCAAGTGCTGTTTAAAACAGGCCCCAGAGAGCATGAAGAACTCTGTGTTGTAAGGCAGACAAAGTTCAAATGCCAAATATTGCCTCTACCACAGAAACTATGCATCTGCTTCCCAGCACCTTGGCTGTTTTCTCTTAGCAATCTCCATCAAACCTCAGTCAGCCTCAATGCATTTGAGAGACTTGAACAACAGGACTCATGAAGGTGGCATATGTGTCAGCTTCTCCAGTTGTAGGGCTGAGACCAAGTACTCCTCTTGTGAACAAGAGGAAGAGATCAGAGTGGTGATGGAGCACTTGGGATCACCCCCACATCTGTCTTGCTGCTGTGATGTGCCACCCAATGCAGTGACACCAGGGAGACAGGGTGACCTGCAGGGACTCATGTAGGAAACTGAGGCCGTGGCCACATCTCCCCATTTGTGTCCAGCCTTCTTTCCCATGCCCTCCAGAAAAGAGGTTTCCATTCCCTGAGCTGAAGCCAGTCCATGTGGACTGTCAGTACAACCAAGACCTTCAGGAATGTTTTGATGGCAAAAGAAAGATATACAGAGACAGATGACTTATGCATTGAACCACCTCAGGATATTGTCGCTTAGCATTTGGTTTGTAGATTTTGGTTGATGACTTCAAGAATTTACCAGAGCTTCCGGTTATTTCAGAGAGAGTGCTTAAAATAAGAATCATTCCTCTCACTGGCTGGTAAGTGGATTAGTTTGGCAAATTAAAGCTTTAGTTAGGATGACAGTAGTAGAGAGTATTTGTCCTCAGTCTCTATCAATGACTCTTGTCTCTAATGTTTCTTTTCTAGAAATTGAAAGGATACTGTATGCATATTTGATATTGTATTTAGTCTCTCAAGATGGCATCCCAGGTCTGATGTTCAATTAGGGAGTGCAGTTCTGTAATCCTTATTTAATTAGAACTCCTTGTCATACTGCCTGGGAGTTGCATTTGTAATTGGATTCTCACAAGTGAGAATATGCAGAGGCTACCTCAAAGGGAAGTTGTAATTTGCTGGTCTGTGTTACTTACCTATAGTTCTTCGAGAATGTTTCCTCTGCATATTCACATTATGGGTCCTGTCCACCTTCTGTTTGTCCTCGGATTTCTACTGCCCTGCAGTTGTGGTGTTTGGTAAGAATAACTGTAGTTTTGAGCACTGTACAACTCATTAAAATCACTTAGTGTCATGAGATGGCACTTGTACAGTCCTAGTAGTCACTGCTCTTCTAGGAAGTTCCTGTAGGCCACCAGCACTTGGAGAACCAAAACCCACTGGTGTGAATATGCAAGGACAGCACTCTCAAAGAGCAAGCCAGTGGTAAGTACCCTTTCTTTGTCTTCTGTGATTAAGCAACTGTTTCAAATGATGTTTTGTAAATTCCCTGTTTGCAAATTTGCTACACTTTCCCTATGATAAAAACATACTGAGATTAATTTTAGAGCTATCTCCTTGCTGCCAAAACCCCAGAAAGTATCTGTTTCTGATACAGATACACACTTCAGTTGTAAATTGGTGTACAACTATCCGTGTGTGGGTGTGTACACATTTTGAGCTATAATGCATATTTTTATCAGACAAAAAGGCACAATTATTGTGCCATATTATATATTTTACAGTTGCACTCTTCTGGTTGTATTATAGTAGATTAGATAGCAAGTGAGTCACTTACCAAAAAGAGTCTTCTAATAGTATTAACAATGATAACTCTCAAAACAGATTCTCCACAAGAAAATCAAAGGTATATTGCTTTTCACTCCTAAATTTATTTCTGAATTTTTGTTTTTTACAGACATGGAATTCTGTGAGACTCCCCACATTCTGTGCTCTGGCTATCAAACTGATTTACATGGTGTAGCTGAGCACAGTTACCCACTAGAGGTGGGCTCAGATGCGGATACCGAAACAGAAGGTGCTGCGTCCCCGGATAATGCCCTGCGGATGTGGATGAGAGGGATCAAATCAGAACACAGCTCCTGCTTGTCAAGCCGGGCAAACTCAGCATTGTCCCTCACTGACACTGACCATGAAAGGAAGTCTGATGGGGAGAATGGTAATAAAGAAATACATCTAATCTACTGAATACAAGTAGTAATTTATTCAAAAACTTTCTTCTTCTTCTACTTCTCTTATTTTCCTTTTTTTCTTTTCCTTTCATTTTTTTTTCTTTCCTTCTTAGAACTCGATATTATATGTAAGGTGAAGGGATTGTTTGCTGTGTGAACTGTATTTATAGTGTAGATGGAAAATAAGTAATGAAACTGTGTTCTTGTTGAAACATCATTCTTCTAGAGACTAATTACTTTCCCACATTCTACATTTTTATGTCATAGGACATTTATCATTTGAATTTGGTGGCTTATGAATTAGGTTCTAATATCTATATATGTTCATTCATATCACATTTTGAGTATAATTATTCCTGCATGTTCTGGCTTCTGGGTGTAGCTTTAAGACTCTTCAGCCAGGTGACTTGGGAAAGACAATCTGGAGTTCTAAGTGTTCTATTTACTTCTAATTTTGGACTACACCTGAAGTCATGCCTTTATCAGTAGGACAGATTGAACAGGTCTTTGTCATATCTCAATTATGTATTTCTCTATATATGGAAAGTGGGCTTCTGGGGGTACATGGGGTTTTTTTGGGGTGGACTGTCGGTTTTGGGAGAGGGGTGTTTTCTAAATATTCATTCTCTTTCAGGATCTTTTTACTTAATTGCTTTTCTTATGATTTAATGTGTCAGAGAAGGGGAAAATGTGTATGTAATTAAGTAACATGTGGGGAATTAAGTTTTTTTTATCTCTGCATCAAAATTGATTAGAATCTGCTCTGTTCCTTTAAGGAGTGTAGTAAGTAAACAAATTTATCATGCTTATGATCAGTAAGCTTAGCTGATATTTTAATTGCTGTGTTTAATAGCTGCATGTTATGGCAGGTCTAAATGTTATTAAATATGTATTTTCAACCAGATAAGAGATAGGGGAACCAGTGAAAGAGGCAGATTGACACTTCATTGTTGGCAGTGATACATTTTAGTAGCTCTATAGTCATAAGATGAAAGAGAGTTCAGTTTTCAATGTCATTTCTATAGTTATGTGTTTGAATTTGTCAAATACAAAGCTGGTAAATATAATTTCATCTGGATGTATGTCAGTACCAATGGTAATGTCCAGTATAGGCTCAAAGACATTAGATTACCTACATGAGTTAAAAAAAAAAAGTTCATTGCGTTCTGTGCTATCACATTGTATTGTGTTGCTAGAATTAGTTAATTTTGATATGCCATCTCATTTCCACCACAGACAATGGATGCCTTCTAGCTTCCTGCTTCTGCCACATCCTCTGAGGGATTCATCCTCTGTAAAATTATGTTACATAGGGAGTTTTTGATCGGGGTTGAGGGTTTTTTGTGTGTGTTTTCCTAAGACATTGGCTTTTAAATGGTGGCTGGAAGAGCTGAATCTGGTCTGCCTGGAATTCATAGGCCTTTAACTATGAAAATGGTTGAAAGGGAATGCTACATGAGAAAGGAATGTGTGTACTTGTGCCATCCAGACTAAAAAAGTACACATTTAAGTTTTAAGGTGCTGGGAAGCAGATGTATTGAAAGCAGATTAAACATATAACCATGTGGTGTATTTCAGTCTGGAATGCAGTGGTGCAGTTGGGTATTGATGATGTTTTGCTAGCTGTACAAGTTGCAGTAAATAAGTAATCTTCTGTAGATGGAAATTACTGTAGGTGGTACAGGAAATGCTTTTACCACCTTCATCATCCTACATGGATGTAGGAGGAACCATAGGTTAAGTGTGATTAAGGTAGGGACGGATAATTATTGTGCTTCACCAACAAAGAATGGAGTGATTGCTTCTAAAGGTTTGCCTCTGAGACTGATTTTAATCAATTTAAACTATATTCCTGCATGGTGTAGATGGAGTAGTCCTTTTGAATGTGGCTTTAATATTTCATTCTTTGTAAGCTTTATAACAATTTTTTATCAGGGATTCATGTTTGAGGTACTTGAGTACCAATTTCAACTAAGTAGTTGGGAGAGGAAAGTGAGGGCAAGAGTGGGTTGGGTGACAGAGAACCTGAGAGCACAAGCTCACTCGAACTCTTTAGATGTTTCCAGGCAGTGCCAGCAAAACAGGTATCAGTGCTTCCAGTGGTGTTAAGTCATTATAATAATTGCAGTCTTGAAAGTTAATGTGTGAATAAATTTAAAGACGATGGTTCAAGCTATATTAATTGATATTATCTACTACATCTCGGGTAAGTTTGCAGTCAGGACTGCTGATCCAGAGAGCATTGTGGTTTTTGTCTGGGTTGACACTCAGTAAAAAAGCACTCGTTGAATACGCAAGTTCATAAATTTCTACCTAAATTACATCATAGATGGCACATCTTCCTGTTTCTATGCAGTTACTTGTGCCAGGGGTTTTATCAGAGAGCCACAAGTGCTGCATTTATCCTGTCAGTTCCTGACATGGAATTGTGGTTTTTTTCAGGCCAGCCACTAACTTCTCTGGTGTGAAAATGGGAGAGTGCATAAGATCTGTTGCTGGAAGCACATGAAATGCTAGTTTCTGTGATACTATCTAATTGCAGAGAAAAAAAATTATATTTAGCCATTCTGGCTTTCAAGGGGTTAACCAAGTGGCATGTGAACAGAGCTATTTGTAACTGGAGTAAAATGAAGGCAAAGGAAGAAAGAGGAAGATATGGTTGTTTTATTGTTTGAGAGAACTAATTGCTATTGCTGTCTGTATTTTGAGAGGGTCAGTTGCTTTTTGGTTTTGGGTTTCTTCCTCTATAACCACAATTTTGCTGCAAATGCAGAGCAGCTCTTTTTTTGGTAACATTGAGATAACTAAGTACGTGGACTGCAGCAGACCTGCTTTCAAAGCTTTTGCTTTACATTGATCTGAAGCTAACATACATTTTAAAATTTTATTCTTTTATTCTCTTTAGCTATTCCTGGAATTTCTCATACTGATTCTGAGCTCTAGCTGGAAGTTTCCGGACCGAGGATATATACTTCTCTGTGTATTTTGGTCAGCCCAATTTGACAATTTATTTGAGGATTGTTTTCCTTCATTAATGCACCAACTCTGTCATAATCGTTGTTTAAACACACTCTGGTTGTTTTGGCAGCATTGAACAGATTGTGTGAAACACCAGCATTACCATTTAGTGTTGTCAATGTTAATGGCAACTAATAATAGCCTATTAGTGCACAAACTGCCTTAAGCTTTGCCTGAGGCTGAGCAAAATATATATTAACTGCACAAAATGAATGACCAATTTCTTGGGGATCATTGCTTATCTCTGGTGTAGTATAAATAGCTCTATTTAAACATGAACAGTGTTACTCTACAGTGTGTCAGTGTAGGAACACTACAGAATAAGCATATCAAAAACAGTTCTTTTATTCCATAGAAGAAGACTGCATTTACCCTCAGTTCATTGATACAATGGTATCTGTCATTGTAGCATGTCAGAACATCGAGTTCAGTGCTTTGTCTGACAGGTTACTGAGCTGGCAAATTTTTTTTCATTTTCTGAGTAAATCTGTGGTCCAGGAGAGGATACAACCCTGACCTACAGAAAGGGTGGTCTCTAGACATATATCTAAAATTATGTTGCATGACATGGCTCTCCATCCCACGCTACCTAGTGTATGAAAAAGCAGCCTACAGTCCATTTTGTGTCCAGATAATCTTCCTCATTAAGCTGTTCATGCAGCTCTTATATTTTCCTTTACAGGATGTCTGTGCAGCTGTGACGTGATGAATTTCACCTCAAGTGCATTCATGCCATGCAGCAATCCATTCTTGAGCCACACTTGACATGTTAGCACAACCATCAAGTCTTTTACTTGACTACATCTCAGCTAAGAGCTAGTACAGGACTTGAGCCATTTCTACAATAACACAATTTTTAACCTTTTTTACATTGTCAGATCACTCTGAAGTACTTTCAAGGCTGACTTTCAAGGCTGACTTACTCCTGACATGTTTTTTTAGATGTTTTTATGCAATTAGTTACTCTTTTTCAACACATAGTGAGAACCAGTAGGAAAGTACAGGATTCCCAGTGCTGGATGAGAGTTCTGTAAAATGTGTGCTCAGTCTTGGAGCTTGGAGCCGGATTCGTGTTCAGTTCCTTTGGGTGCATTATTTTATGACAACTGGGCATTGGCTAGAGTTCACAACAACTTCTTTGAGATTTGTAGACAAGAAATTAGGGTGTTAGTACAGGCTGAAATACCACTAGTCATGGAATATAGCATTAGAGTGCTTGTGATCCAGTCAGGGGATTTATTTTTTTTTAAGAATGTATTTGTCTTCTTGAAAACAAAGGGAGAGGCAAAAAGCCCAGCTGCGTAAAAATGTAGTTTTTCCTTTTCCCCCCGATAAATTATTGGGAAATTTCTCTTTTAACATCAGTGTACAGGATCGGGTTCTATTTGAAACAATGCTTTTAATAATATTGATAATTTTAAACAGCAGACTGAAAAGATAGGATAATAATATTAGCCATATATTAACAAGTAGATGTAGTAGAGAAATTAGTACGTTACAGATCAAAGCTGAGTTTAATGAACTAGAAACAAGTAAGATTAATCTCATGTAATTCATCTAAGTATTTGTTTTATAGCATGGAAGTAGTGATCTGTGTAACAAAGCTTTTGACTGTTTCTAAATCTCTTTTTTCTTGCTGGGCAGATGAGTGAGTTTTGGGCAAGTCATCTCAGCTCTTTGCACTTCAGATTGAGTATCTTGACAATATCTGTTGAAGAGGCAAAGATGCTTAGTAAGTGTAAGAACTACTGGAATTGCTGATGCTTTGTGAATGCTGTAGTTATGCAGACTTGGGGAGGATTTAGCTAAGGACAAGGCTCTGACTTAATTTATGGTGTGTGTCAATAGACCTACTGTGAATTCACACCTGTTTAAATTAGACTTGAATTTGGCTCTTCATAAAAGTCTTGTGTTTAATGTAAGAAATTGAGAGCATTGGGATTAATGTTGCTATTATTTACTGTTATTTTGTAAACAAGCCAGGCATTAAGCTGATCTCTGGCTTTCTCATTTCTGCAGGAAATTATTACCAACAGCTACATTACAATAACAATACATGCTCTGAGAAGAAGTGTGCATGTGACTGCCACTCTGTGCAGGATTGTGTTTGTAATGTGATGGCCGAAGGATTTCCATTAGCTCCTTCCCTGTCACTCTCTATTTACAGTGATGCAATTAAAAAATTGAGTTACTTATTTGCAAGTAGAGCCATTAGGTCAAATATGTATAAGTAGCCTTCAAAATATAAAGGCTTAATCCCATTCCATCTGTGCCATTTAATACTTTTCCTTCCTTGTATGCTTTATTTTGCCTTTTTATTGTGGCATGAATTGTACACTCCTGCCTTTCAGGTCATGGAAGTCACCTAATAGATTAAGACAACATCATCAATAAAATGCAGAGCCCCCGTGGTGAAATTCCTTCAACTTCTGGAGTTTACTATGGCTTGTCAGATATTTGATATATGGTACTTTCATATATTTGACAGAAAAGGGCCACTTATCTTCCCTTAATAAAAGACCTTTTTGCTTCTTTTGTGTTTTTTGGGGTTTTTTTTCCCCCTTTTTCAGTGTTTAGATGGTATTTATGTTGGTTACTTCAGCTGTTGTTTCAAAGAAGCCTCCTCAGTGTGAAAGGAAGCGTGTGCATCCCTGCAGTAACATAGCAATGCCTTTTGGGGAGCATTGGCATATACATTGACATGGTAACTGCTCTGCTGGAGTTGTTAAGAGTGTTAGATGCTTTTGTTGACCTCAGAGTGGTTCCTTTGGAAATGTTACTGTCTCTAAGGCAGCATGTAAGTTACCTGAATTGCTTGGATAAGTGTGAGATGCTTCTGTAAGCATTGTAACATTACCTTAGTTGTAATATTATGAAAGTCTTGTGGTTGTGCCCCCCAGTATTTATGCCATTTATGAAATTGTTTATATATGGAAATTCAGCTAATGGCTTGTTTGTCAGTATTCTGGGAAAAATTCTGCCTTTTAAAATTACTATCTTCATTACTTTGTCTGACTGACAGGGGCATTGCATCTGCAAGTCTGCTATTTTAATCTTTACAGTTTTCATATGGTCTATTATAATCAGTAGACAATGTTAAAACATTCCCTTTCTTGTGTTTCTCTTTCAGGCACAAGGAGCACTAATTTAAATACAAATCTCAAACAGTATTTAGTATCTTACATTAAAGACAATGAAAGAGTATTTAAAATGTAGCAAAAATATTTTCTGCATTCTATAATTCAAATGACCTTTGCCCGCAGCATAGTAAAAACTATCAGTGCATTTGCATAAGGTTGTGTAGTATTTTTAGCCCTGCAGTTTTGTTTTCTTTCATGGGTAGCTGAAAGAGGGGAGGGAGGAGAACTTAAGGAGAAGAGTCAGGTCTAATTTTTATCCCAGAAATCAGTAAACTGGCATTAGAACTCAAAAATATCACTTAGCTTTCCACCCCTGTGTGATGCAGAAGGGGTAGTCGATGTGGCTTAAGGAACTGGCAGCAATATAAATTATCACTCCTTTGTCCTTTTTATTTTCTCAGGTGGAAATGAGCATAAAGGAAAATTATTGCCACAAATATTTTACCGTGTAAAATATTCAGTGGTGCTGAAATTCTTGGGACCTCAGTTTATCTACGTGGTTTAACCCCAGCCAGCAGCCAAGAACCATGCAGCCTCTCACTCACTCCCCCACCAACGGGATGGGGGAGAGAATCCGAAGGGTAAAAACTAGAAAAGCCCATGGGTTGAGATAAAGACAGTTTAGTAGAGAAAGCAAAACAAAAGCTGCTCACACAAGCAAAGCAAGGAATTAATTCACTGCTTCCCGAAGACAGGAGGTGTTCAGCCATCTCCAGGAGAGCAGGGCCCATCATGCGTAATGGTTCCTTGGGAAGACAGACGCCATCACTCCAGATGTCCCCCCTTCCTCCTTCTTCCTCCCACCTTATATACTGAGCATGATGTCCTATGGTATGGAATATCCCTTTGGTCAGTTTGGGTCACCTGTCCCAGCTGTGTCTCCTCCCAGTCTCCCATGCATCCCCAACTTCCTTGCCAGCCTGGCAGTACAGAAAGCAGCAAAGGCCTTGACTCTGTGTAAGCTCTGCTCAGCAATAACAAAAACATCTCTGCATTATCAACTCTGTGTTCTGCACAAAACCCAAACATAGCCTCATACTAGCCTCTATGAAGAAAGTTAACTCTACTTCAGCTCAAACCAGCACACTAGGCAGCCACAGAGGAGAAAACTGGGATGGGATAGGCAGCACAGTGCCTGCCTTCTGTCAGGGCACTGCAGTGCAGAAGGGTGAGGACTATCTGATTCTTCATTTCACAATCTTTGTGAGTCATGGGGGATGCTGAACAAAATAGTTCTTCTGTTGTTAAACATTTACCATGAATTCTACAGGAGAACATCTCTGGATGAGTGTGTTGCTGTTCCATTCTAAACAATCAACATATCTATCCTGATGTTTTATTTATGTTGTTTTATTAAGTTTACATTATGCTTTAGTTCTCCTCTCTTTTGTTTAAAATTTTAAAAGTTTTAGAATATCAGAAATCTGCTTTACATATAAAATATGCTTGCAGATTTTTTCTATATGTCCTTTGGAATAAATTATTTTAGTTTAATTTCATAGTTATTTTGAAATATAAGCACTTTTCACTTATATGTCTTAAAATATAGGCGTTTCTACCAGTTGGAACCTGTTTTTCATCAAACTTTGGGGTGTTATGCTGAAAGTTCCCAGTAGAACATCATTAGTGTGAAAAGGGAAAACTTGTGAACTCTGATCATAGAAGATTATAGTTAAGGCTACAAGATAAATGAAATCAAATTACTCTCATTTGGTTCCTTATACCATCATCAGCCAGCATGGTTTTAAATAGAAAGATAACGAGCTTTTTCCATCCCCATAGCAAAATGCTTTTCAGCTCTCACATCATAGAATCATAGAATGGTTTGGGTTGTAGGAGACCTTGAAGATCCACCCCTGCTGCCGTGGGCAGGGACACCTTCCACTAAGCCAACTTCGTCCAAGTCCAGCCCAGCCTGGTTCTGAACACTTCCAGGGATGGAGCA
Source organism: Acanthisitta chloris (assembly GCF_000695815.1). Taxonomy (NCBI): domain Eukaryota; kingdom Metazoa; phylum Chordata; class Aves; order Passeriformes; family Acanthisittidae; genus Acanthisitta; species Acanthisitta chloris. The sequence continues at coordinate 97,182 of NW_008659785.1, read as the reverse complement.
GCCACAGCTTCCTTTGGGCAACCAGTGTCAGTGCCTCACCACCCTCACAGGGAAAACCTTCTTCCTAATATCTAATCTAAACCTGCCCTGTGTCAGTTTCAAGCCATTCCCCCTTGTCCTATTGCTCCATGCCCGTGTCAAAAGTCCCTCTCCAGCTCTTTTGTAGCCTTGTTACGTACCAGAAGGTGTTCTGAGGTCTCCTTGGGGCCTTCTCTTCTCCAGGCTGAACAACCTCAACCCTCTCATCCAGTCTCCAGTGCACAGGTGCTCCAGCCCTCTGAGCATCTCCATGGCCTTCTCTGGACTTGCAATCCAAACTGTAATACTGTAAGTGAAATAAAAAGAAGGGATCTAACAAATAAGCGCAGGATTTGTAGAGAAGTGGCAGATACTGTCAAATTATCATCTTAGGGTCTAGCAAGGTTTTATCTAAATATTATTTCTTGACAATATGATATCCTATTGGTGACAAAAGATGGTTCATTTTTTCTCTTCAATCTTTTTTCATTTTTACCCATTTAATTTATTGTGTGTTAAATTACATGAGCAAGTCTTATCTTCCATTTTCAAATTTGTTAGTACTTCATTTCCTCTTGGGCTTAGGAGTAAGATGAAGATCAACATAAATCTGTATTATTCAGGGTTACAAATATTAGCATATCCTCATCTTACACATGGGGAGTATTAATACTAGCATGTGGCTTTTGTCAGACCACCTAGAAGAAACAGAGTGGCTGCTTCCCATGGCTGCAGCCTTCATAGTCTTCTAAAAGTGAAAGCTAAACTAAACATACTAGACTATTTCTAATTTCTGCAGTAGAAAATGGGATAAGAATAGGAAGTTGTATATGAAATTACAGTTAGTCTCTTCAGAATAAAGCAGATTTCAATGCTGCTTGTTTCAACTGGCTTTTATATACAGGGCTTGCAAAATGAAATTCACTATTTTATGTATTAATTTTGTGTTCTTTAATCATGTCTAGCTCTACACCCTGACTTTATATTTTTTTACATGAACATAAGAGGAAATGTGTATAATTAGCTCTTCTAGAGTATGGGTCTAGGAACACCAAATAATTCCTGCAGGCTGCTTCCACTCCCTAACAGATGTTTTTGAGTAATTTTTTAATCAGATTCACATATTCTGATGACTAATTATATTGCCAGGGTTTTTTCTTTATCTTAAGTTTCTACCCCAGATGATTTGCAATGTAGATTTTATACCACATTCACAACTCTGACTTTCAGTTGAGCAGCACGTGTCAGCATCTGATCCGAAGCTGTTGGCCATGAGGGGCAGTACAGAGGGGCAGCCCTTCAGGCACCAGGAACCACGTTGTAAGTAGCTGTGTTCCATTGCCTTGGGTAATCTAGAGAGGGAGCTGGGGAAAGTCAGTGATCTGGAGATTCTTTGATTCCATGAAACCACAGTGTAGCTTTTAAACCTTTTTTCTCTCTGCCTACGATTATTTTTGAGTAAGTGTATAACATATAATATAAAGCAATACATACCTGCTAAGTGTTCTTTAGACTCATCTCCCTTTCTCATTGCTTTGTTCAACAGCAGATTTAAGTAGCACTCTGGGTTTGAGAATATCATATTTTCTCCCCACACAGTGCTTTTGAGACAGCAAACTTTCTGTGATTGTCCAGTCATGCTAAGCTATTTTAGAGCAAGTACTTTACTGTGGCAGAAATGGCAGAGTCATAATGCATGCTTTGAATTTATGCTTTTCTGCATGACTTGGTATAAACATACCTCCAGTTGCACAATTGGAAAGTATCTGATGTAATTTACTTGAAGTGAATCTTATTTGAATCTGCTTGTACTGTGGATGTTGGGATCACATAGCAGAGCTGCTTGCTGCCATGCACTGTCAATGGGACCTGATGAGTGATGCAGGATTTACAGCTTAGCACTAGAGACTTCTCAGTAATTTTCTTTATGACAAAACAATTTGTGGATGCTTGCACTGTTTGATTCCCACAGTAATCTTAGAAGCAGAATGCACCTGAATAATAACTACTGTTGCAGGTTCTCAGTCTCCTTCATAAGATGGTGGTGTATTTTGATTTCTTCTAACTGGTGGTCTGTATGAGCCAGGTCTTACTGATTGCAATACATTTGCATTTTGGAGGTGGCAATGGATCATCCCTCCTGGGATTCTCTCATCTCTTGTCAGAAGGGATGATGCTTTAGGCTATGCTGCTGATCACAGGTAGGGAACTTGAGCTGTAAAGGGATAAAGCTCCAGGTGAAGGGAATATCTCTAAAATTATTTTTATGTACTTGTATATTTTTCTCGAGACTAAGAAATTTCACAGAATATTGCATTATTTCCTTTTATAAGGAAGATGATAGTGATGAAGACTCATTTCTAGTCACAAAACCTGCTTTTGAAAGGTTGAGATAGAGGCAGTGAATATGCATTTAGCTTATGACAGTGGTTGCCTTCCTGGTATAATTATCGAAGACTTGGTTTAAGCCTGACTGGAGGTCATGTCTTAATAAGTAAGGTGATGTACGTTTTCTTTGCATTTTTAGCTTTGTAGCTCATTGCAACATAGTTCAGCATAAATGAAAAGCCATGTTTATGCATGGCTTTCAGCCTAGATTTCCCTGCAGCGACATAATCAACTTATTCAGGTCTTAATGTGATATCTTGACTCTCAAGGTACATGTTTATCTCAGTAGCCTGAATGTGACTGGAAGAGCCATCCTTTTGTGGTGTGGTGAGAGAGGAGCTAGAAGCTGAGGACAGTGCCACCCTGCATTGTCAGCAGTGTAGTTTGCTCATATGCAGTCAGTGCATTTGGGGTTAGTTGCTGGTCTTCAGCCAAGTCTCTGCTGCCTTCCAATATCTTCTCATTGCCAGTGAAGGTGTAAGGGATGCTGAGTCCTGAGAACTCTGCCTGCTTTCATAAGAAGAGAGTATGAGAGATGATCTGTCTTGCAGGTGCCTGAGGAAGCCTTTGCATCCCAATCTGCCCTGACCCCAGTTTAGTATCAAAATACTTATAGGTTTAGTGCCTTTTCCAAAGATCCTCAGCCCTTCTCTCTCCCAGCTAAGAAGATGGTGTTCCGGTGCTTCTCCATTGTTTCGATAAAAGAAGGCCTTGCCTCCCATTTTGTGTGAGTTTATGGGCTAGCAAGTGCAGATGAGCTTTTGTGAAGGTGGGCAGATTGCTGCAGGCTGCCAGGGCGGTGCTGCCAAAGGCAAGAGCCTGAATGGTTTTCTTCCAGAGTGTCTGTAATTATTCACCATTTAGAATTGCATTTCTTCCTCTGTAACAAGGAGCACTGCCCAAATGCTTTTTTTTTGGTGATGTGCTCAATGTGTCTACAACTATCTTTTATGTCTCTGCCCGTAGGGAAAAACATAATTGAGTCACTCTTCCTGAAGCCTGTGTGGCTGTGTGTTCAGTCAGTAGTGTTCATTTCAGCATTCCTATTGATGGTTGCATTGATTATTTTTATTTTAGCCTGTGATTCTCTCTCCAGTCTAGCTTTTCAATTTTTATAGTTCACTACCTATTGAACAGCACATTCAGCTGTGTTTGGTTGTGTGCATATTTGGTTAGAAATATAAACTCCTGAATCCAGATTTCTCCGTAGTAGCTAATAACCTACAGTACTTGAAAGCTTCTTTTTCTTTTTATAACCTATCTCTTTTCCAATACATTTTCTGATTACTGCACTACAGTTCGATTTTTATTGGATCATTTTAGAGCATAATAATTCATTTCTGATCCCTAGTACCTCTTGTCTGTGTCTGAAGTACTTCACATTATTTCAGTCACTCATTTTTGTTGACATCTTTTCTCTAAAGACAGTCTTCTGCATTTTGTCTCAAAATATCTTTCTGGCACCACCATTTTAGTCTCGTGATATCCAATTTCCTTTTAATACAAAATCAAGTAGAAAGTATTTTCCATACTTTACAAGCCAACTATAGAATAACTCTCTGAGCTTTCTTCTATGTGTCTTATACATTGCTGGGTGGCTAATAGTAGTGAAAACTTTAATCCAAGATCTGGAAAATAAAAGGTAATGAAAAGTAGAAAAACTGCAATATATTGAATGCTTTTTTAAACAATACTACAGCTGCACATGCAATAAAATAAACACATTTATATGTAATTATTTTAGAATTCAAATGGTGCTTATTAAGGTTAAATAGAGACTCATAGTAGCAAACAGTCTAAATCAACTGGGGGTTTGTGTAAGTCTTTGTAGAATTATTTGTTCATTTTTTGCTTCTATAATAGTTTAGATGGAATTATTATCTACCTTATGCCTGGGAAAAAGGGAAAAAAAACCAATCCCACATATCCCTTTATACTGCAGAAAGCTATGTCAAAGCCTGCAGTTTCAGTTGGGTTTCTCTCTCAGGCTCAGTAAGAGCTCTTGAGGTACTGAATCCTGGTACATTTATTGCAAGAAGCCTCTGGTAAGAGAAACAGCAATGACTTGCCATTTTCAAATGGTTTCAGATTATTTTCTTCCAAAGCTTCAGGTTTGTGCAGTCAAGAAACAAAATATAATTCCTGGCCGTAGACTCATGTAGATTGATCCGGGCTCTGCACAGCTGGCAGGGCTCAGGTTGTAAGTTCCCACTGGGGAAATTTGCATTAGGAGTCAATGTGGAAACAGAAATAACCTGCAGCCAGCTTGGAAGCAGCAAGGGTAGTCCACAAAGTGAAGATGTTTGACTGTTGGCTTTGCCAGCTCAGATCATGTTTTGATGATAATCTTTGACAGCAGTTTCCTGAATCAGAAAAAAAAGCCCCATAGTTTCCTGCACTGCTAGCCCTGTCATTGCTGCCCTTTCAGTATGTAATGATGCAATTTGCAGTTTTGTATGCCTGTAGGAGAAAAAAACCCCAGCCAGCAGTTGAGTACTCTTTGAAGTGTAGTTGCCTAGTTCAGGTGTACAACATAGCAGCCAGAAATACCTGGCAGGATCTTCCCATCCTGCTGTTTTCCCTCCTTCCTGCCATAATGTTCTCTGGTTGCTTGCCTGTCTGAAAGACTCCTTATGTCTTTTGAGGACATCAGCATGTTTATGTGTGGTGTTAATGAAGTCCTTGATTGATAATATTCTGAAGCTTGAATCCTAAATAAATATCAGTATGCTGATAAAGCTGAAAAACAAGCTTAGTCAAGTCGAGAAGTGGAAACTTGAGATGTTACATTAGTTTTAAGATGTCTGTATAATTTTGCAAAGCAATCATTCCTGGAGAGCTAGAGGACTTACTCTAATACTCCTGTGATATGGAGAAAGATCTTTCAAAGTGTATGTCAGCTTCTTCTAGGATGAAAGTTCGGGGCTGACTGTGGTGCTTATCCTTGTAGGTGGCAAATGCACACCTGCTCTGTCTTGATACCACTGCTGCTCGTAGCAGCTTAAACAGTTTGAGTCCTCACAGTATTTATATACCTCATCAGTGTGAGCGGTTGTGCTGAAATCCGTTGATACTCAAATTAAAATGGTAGGCAGGTGAAAAGTGTGGAATTAGTTTATCTCAGTAAATTTGCTGTTGGCTTTTGGATTGACTTGAACAACTAATACGCCAAAATTTCAATTAATTTGAAAAGTGTTTCAAAACTCCTCAGATTAGAGAATTCTTCCTCTTGGTTTCATGTATTGATCCATGTGCAAATACAAGAAAAGCAAACATCCCAAAAAGCAGCTGACTGGGCAGTTGAGCTTTTCCTCTTTTTCATGTGAATAATGATTGTATTTGGAGGATTTCTTCCACTAGTTTCCATCCAGCAGCTTGTGTTGGTAATTGGTAATTTGGATGCTTCTAGTGAGTCCCCAGAACAGGAGGACAAGCAGAGACAGTTGCCTAGAAATTCTCCACTACAAGTAGGTCCTTCTTACAGGTTCACTGTGTTTGGCTGACTTAATTACTTCTAAAAATATTTTCTCTGAGTGTGTTTTAAAGGTAGTGATCTGAAAACAGATGACAAGTGTTTTAATATTGATTTTTTTTCTTATTTGCTATTTTACTTCCTTAATAATAGCAGAACAGTGAATAATCTCACACTCATCTACCCTGATTGATTTTAATTACTAAATTCAATGCCATTTCTTAACTCCTCATCTTTGGAATAATTTCTTGACTTCCTTCTTGAATGTAGCTTAATTCTAATATGAGGTCACCCAGGAGATTAGTTAGGGATATGTTTCTGGCATGCTTCTGGGTCACCTCAGTTCTGTGATAAGCTGATACCTGTGACTGAAATTTGTAGTCATCCTAAAAGAAAATACTCAAGAAGTAGAAAAGCCAGTTTCATTGAGTTGTCATTTCAGAGGCTGAAACATGACAAATTGTAGTGATGAGGAAGCTGTAGTTACTCCCATTCTGCTGGGTGGAATTTAAAACATTTTGATATACTCTGTGCTTATTACACTGGACAGCCTCTTCTTTAAACCTTGTCTAATATTACTACTTTGAAATGCTTACCTGTGTTCAGTAGATACAATGAAGTTTATCAGTTAATGAAATTGTAAGAAAAATACAAGAAATAAGCCTAATCAGAATAAAGCACTGTCATAGAGACAGGTCATAAGCAAAGTCTTAGTTAACTGTGTTAACCTTATCATTTGGCAGTTTTGTCATCTCTCAAACAGTGCTTCCAGGTAGTGATTTTTTTTATTTGTATTACAAGAATGCTAGTAGATTCTCATCAAAATCAATACTTACTTTACGTCACATTGCACAGATATATTTTAAAGATGAGCCAATCCTCTGAAGAGCCCAAATGAGATATAGATATATAGATATATATATTGATTATTTCGTCTCTCTTATCTTCCACAGGTTCATTCTGCGCCTCATGTAATATGCATAAAGCTCTTCAATACAAAATTTTGTTATTATCGGTGAAGAACTTTATTATTCTTAGCTGTTGTTAAGATGGTATCAGGTCAGAATTCGCACAAATGTTTAGTTTCTGCATAAGAAAGCTTTCCCTGTGTCAAGAATAATTGGGATTTATATTTTTAATTTCTGAATACTTATGGAAACCTTTGTTTCCCGCATAGCATTTCATAGCCTAGAAGTTACAATAGTTGAAACAGGGAAGTGGAGCAGACCATGAAAAGGGATACTTGCTTCCTTTATTGCTGTTGTCCATGTTTTGAGACATTAGTTAGTAAATACACATAAATATAATATTTATAATTTTTAAATGATATATAATATTGGTATTTATGACATTATTGACATTATCTGGTTGACTTTATAATACCTGAAATACGTAGGAAGCTTAGCACAATACAGTATCTGTGTTAGGGACATGAAGATCTTTATGAAAAATTGTAGTGAAAGATGTCAGGAATGTGCTTCTTATCTGATATTTATGCTGCAGACATTAAACACATTGTCGCTGACACAGAAGTCGATACAGAACACTTCAAAGATCTAGAAGGATACAGAGGAAACTGAGTGAGATTGTGTGGGGGATAGTAGCCAAATATAAAATATTTAATAGGAGCTACTTTGGAAAGCAGTAATGCTGAAAGGGACCTTAAGGGCCAGTAAATGAGATAAATGGAGCCAACAAGTCAAATGCTACTTTGGGCATGTGTACATGCATCTTGTCAAGGAGCTCTGAAATATAGCAGCTGTCACTAAGACTTCTCTGACAAATCAATTCTGAGCATTTCAGCACCAGGTTTGTATAAAATCAAAGAGACTCAAAGGAGTGCAAAATGTGGTCATGTCTTTGGGACTTGTTATTCAAGGAAAGGTTTTTTAAAAGGTCTGAATCTGTAGAGAATTTCTGCGTTGTCGCTCAGATAATTGAAACACCTATGGGTGCAGGAAGGGAAGAGCTCTAAGTATATAGAATTACAGGTGATGCTGTCACCTCTAAGAACATAGTGCAGAATATACAGCAGAACATACCTGTTGGCCAACATAGACCTAGCTATGCTGTTTCTTTAGCTGTAATTGGCAGTCTGAGAAATTTAAATATGAAGTCAAAGACAGTTTTGAAACATGGGAATAATTTGCCAAGGGATGGTGGGTCCTTACTACTTGGAGCCCTTAGGGTCTGAATGCTTTTCAAAACATGCTTGAGCTGAGCCTTGTGCCATGAGGGATAATGTGAGGGTCACTGGCTGAAACTGTAGTTCTGACTGTGAAGGTGATCAGATTGGATGGGTGCATTGGCTCTTTCTTTGCTTCGTAATCTGTAAAGCTATTATGTTTCTACTGACTGTTAAATTTTCCCAACATGTCTGGTTCAGAGTAGTATGAAGCAATAAATGAAGTGGTAGATGTTTTGTGGTTGCAATTGTTTAAAACCAGCCAACACAATTGAGTATATACTATAGAGGACATGACAGGCATGTGATTCATTGATTGCTGTTCTTCATCAGTTTGTAGTAAAAGAAAATAACCCAATATATCTTTCCATCTCTGACTTGTGTGTATTGTCTATAGTTCTAACAGCTGCCGTGAACATTTGGCAGCTGGCCCAAGCCCAAAAATTAACACTAAAAAATTAATTTTCTATAAACTAATAAGGACAAAGGTCATTCAGTTTGTTGTTTATGCAGAAAACTTATTGAATCTGAAGACTGTACATCTGGGAATGAGCTGGTAGAATCCATTTGTAAAATAATAATGCCAAAATATCAGAGAAAGACTTGTACGGTATTCAGTTAGTCATTAAATAAAGGGAGTTTTTTTAGAGTGCAGTCTAGATATTTATTTATGGTAACCAAAATAGACAAATGTTTATTAAAGGTTTAAGTAAAGAAATGCACATCTAATCAAACTGTGCCAGGATTAAATGAGAACCTTCCCTTCATTATCCTACTGCATCACTGCCCTCCTCTGACAAGGTGTTAATCACAATTTCCTTTTTTCCTGTATAGTTTGCACTTCAGATTCCAGGTATAGCAAGGTCTGGCTTTTCTGCCTCAACTGGAGTTTGTAGTCTTCTGATGGGTCCAGACAGATTTAATTTTTTGGTTCCTAGAACTCTTGATTAAGGGAGGACACTGCTAATTAATCCACTTTGCATTTTGAGTGTCTGATCCCCGAAGTCCCTTCAGTGCAGTGTATCTCACCTGTGATGATTTTTCATCTCATCTGTCAGAAGCAGGCTTCGCTGAATACTAACTTTGGAATGTTTTGAATTGGAGATTTGGTATATCTCTTGAGCTTTTTTTCTATGTCTTGTCAAATGCTTGATACAGAAATTGGAAGAGACCTGGAGAACTACAGGTCAGTTAGTCTCCCCTTGGTGCTGAGTAAGATTATGGAGCAGATCCTCCTGGAAACTATGCTAAGGCACGTGGAAAATAAGGAAGTGATTAGTAACAGCCAACATGGCTTCATTAAGGGCAAATTGTGCCTGGTAAATTTGGTGCCCTTTTATGACAGGACTACAGTGTTGGTGGATAAGGGAAGAAGTGATATCATCTACCTGGAATTGTGCAAAGCATTTGATGTTATCCCTCATGAAATCCTTGTCTCAGAACTGGAGACACATGGATTTGACAGATGGACCACTTGGTGGATGGTTGCACTTAAAAGGTTGTGGTCAATATCTCAATGTCCAAGTGGAGACCGGTGACGAGTGACATTCCTCAGTGGTCAGTATTGAAACTGGTGCTGTTTGGAGCCTCTGTTGGTGACGTAGACAGTGGGATTGAGTGCACCCTCAGCAAGTTTGATGTTCCAGCTGTGTGGTGTGGTCGACATGCTGGAGGGAAGGGATGCCATCCAGAGGGACCTGGACAGGCTTCAGAGGTAGGTCTGTGCAAGTCTCATGAAGTTTGACAAGGCCAAGTGTCTGTCCTGCACCTGGCTTGAGGCAATCCTTGTCTTAAAATTAATGTGAAGAGCTAGTTCTGCTAGTTTAAACCATACAGATTATTTCTTTAGAAGAGAACTAACATACCCCACATGGGCTGGTATATGACTATTTTGACACCAGTGAAAAAAAATTAATTGCTTTGAAACAAATGTAAATTAGGTGCTGTCGTTGTTCATTGAGAGTCAGATAAATTGGACTTAAATGTGCCTATAAAACAGTATATTAACTTTACTGCAATAGATCAGTGTTTTTAAATACATTTGCAAAAGCATTTGGAGTCTGTAATAGGCTGCCTTCCCTTTCATTATCTGTTGAACTTGTATGCTACTGTTCTTTTGTGACTACTGCATCTAGTGAGGCAGGGGAATGTACTAAAGACGTTCTATTACCTCACACTGGAGCTTTGCACTTCATGACTGCACTATCAACATTGAGCCATAAGAAATAATGACCCTGGCCTAGACTTTTTTTTTAACAAGGTCCAGAATTCAAGTTATATGCCAGTCTGGTTTTGTCACAAATGCTCAGCAGGTTAATGTGACTGCACCGGCCTTGACAGCAGTGTCTTCTGTGAGCTGGCAGTTACAAGGCATCTGAGCAGCTCAGTCCAGCTCAGCACTGGTGGCAAAGTCCAGTCAAAATATGTTTTGTTTAAAGAACTAGTAGTACTTTTATTTGGCATCTGTCTGTTTTCTTGTGTGAAAACATGAGTTTGAACTGGATCTTTTATCTGAGGATGGGCTGCATTGTTTGACATACATTGAGCAAGTTGCCAAAATAGGAAGACATGATCTCACACTCCTCTAGAAGTAACTTCTAAAATGCAAGCACTTTGCTAGCATCATCACGCTTAGTTCTGTTACCTCATTATGAATTAACTTACAAGTGCTAGTAATAGCTTATGGTATAAGCAATCATTTATGTGTAAATACACGTGAATAAATTAATTTAATTACTGCTATCATTTGCATGCTAAGTAATCCATATATTTTATGAATAAGAAGGTTTTAGCCCTGCTGTGTAAACCCATTTATATGGGAGCAGAATTTGCTTCATTATATTGTTACAGCAAATACTGAAATCTCTACCTTTATTTTCATAGAGGCAAAGATCACAGACAGTTGAGCAGGTGAATGAAGTAAGAGTGTGTGTATATTACACATATTTCTATGCCATGAAATCAAACAAAATATGTCCCCAAAGACGTTGGGATAGTGATCTTCTGTATTGCATACAGACGTATGTAAAGGAAAAGAGGTTTGGACCAGAGGACACTCATGTTCCTATAATTCTCAGTTATAATAAATGTTTGCTTGGAAATGAAAAGCTTCTAGCAAAAAGAATTTTACAATGTGTCACCGCCTTTGTCAGACTTGAATCTTTACAGCCCTCTGAATGTTGTTATGTGCCTACAGGTACAGGTAATCTTTCATGTGAACAGTGCTGCTTTTCTGTATTCATGCTCCTTCTCTTATGATAATGATCGTTAGTCTAAGAACATCAAATCTAGTTATCAAAATATTTCTAGTGTCAGAATTAACGGGGTGTGTGCGTTTGCATTGTGTTACAGTCACTACTTGCATTTTCTGCTTCTGACCTCTCCCTCAGGACCCATCTCATTTTGAGTGCACAGAATAGAGTGTGCCACCATGATGACAAACTATTCAATGTTTAGTTCATTTTAATTGTTCAATGTATAAACTTAAGCCTTATTTATTACCACTATTCAAACCTTGTTCTTACACTAATATTAATTTCCTGATGGCAATTCTGTGATGCTCATCACTATGGTATTCGTATATGTCACATGTGTTTATGTATTTCTCTTTACCCTGGGATACTGACTTCACATACATACAAATTAAGTGAGAAGTACATGCCAAACTTGGACACCTAATTTGAACTGCTCAATGCCTGACTTTTTTTTAGAATATTTCAAATATTAGTGCTATAACCACTAAGAATAGCTCTCCCTGACTTAAGTTACAGCTCTATAGGTTTAAAAAAAAACAACAAAAAACCCAAAAAGAAGTGTATTTATCATGTGGCATCAGTAGGTTCAATATTGAAGATTTACACTACTTGAGCTGACAAATGTTTGATAGCAGTAGGAAGCTGTCATCTTCTCTTTGAAACCAACACTAAAAGGAAAAGAAGTCCATGCATTGCAATTGGGTTTCATAGATGTTAAACTGACAGATAATTTTTTTTTACCCTCCTTTCCTTGAAGTTGATTTCTTTCCCTGGTCTTGTCCCAAGTGCTTTCTTTCCAAGCCTCAGCTTTGCCCCAGGGCTTTTCTCTTCTTTATGAACTTCCCTTTCAAATTCTAGCCATCTTACTATAGCAATCTTCAAGAGATCTGATCTCACTGTTCCTGTTCATATCATTCTTGTGTGCTCCCCTTTTCTCTCCTTCTGCATTGTAGTCTGTTTTAATAATTTCCCCTCACATCATGTTTCTGTTTTCTTCACCTGATTTCTGTCCAGATGGTTTCATCATATCTTCTCTATTTTGTAGTAGTTTCATTCAGCTGTTTTTCTTCTCCGTCATGCTTAAGTGCCAAGAGTGTAGGATCTTCAAGAGTGTAGGAGGAAACCTCTGGCTCACAGCTTCATTCCATAGTGCTGTCCTTGCTGGATGAGTACATGTAGCAGTGAGAGCAGAGACCTGAGCACTGAAGCCCTGGGCTGAAGTCTACTCAGCCTCTATACACTACTATGTGGTGCAAGCACTTTCTGGTTACCCAGAGGCGTCTGAGGACTTGTATGCATTTGATTTGGATGCAAGACTGACATAAAGCCTAATGCTATCACAATTTGCAAATCTCCTGTTCCAGTGACAGCTAGAGTCCCTGGAGCATTTGAGATGAACAGTCTCCAGTGACATATGTAAAACATATTGTCCCTGGCATCATCCTCAGAGACACCTGGGTGAATCTGAATAACCCTCCTGCTTCCCAGAACACCCTGAGGTAGAGACCTGGTATGAGAGGTTCATTCCAAATGGTTAAAATTTCAGAAGAAACAACCAAATGTCATACTGCAGTAAGGCATGTTCTAAGATTAGACAAATAGACCAAGTGATAAGCCAGCTTCCTACAACTTTTCCCTGAAAATAATGTTTTTTAAAATAATTCAATTTTTGAGGTTCTGTGACATTAAATTAGTGATCTGCACCCTAACCTCCTTCCCCATAACATTCAGAGTCTGTTCTAGGCTTGCTTTGTAATACACTGGTTAATGTAATTTCTGCACGCAATATGTAGTAATTGATTTATGATGTTAAAAATATATATATGCACACACATAGGTCTCAACTCGGTGAAAGATGGGATGTGTAGCCTGAGAGTTTTTTAATTTACAGGTAATGTGATGGTCGTTTCTCCATTTTCAGCTGTGTAGCGATTATCGTGCTATAATTTCAATTTTAAAAAATCATCTAGTGAACAGTCATATTTCAGAATTTCACATTACTCTCATACTTGTAATATTCCACTAGCCTAAACACGTTCCTGAAACAATCACCATGATTGTATACCAAATAATTCACCTCCTCTGACAGGGAGTTGGGATGAATCCTGCCCAGTATCTTCTGGTGTGTGAATCAGGCATTATCCAAAGTTTACTGGAGTTGTGTTTTATTAATGGGTGTGGATGACACACATAACCTACCAAGTAATACGAATTGTTCGTTTGGATTGGTCTCATCTCTTCTGATACATATTTCATGGTTTGAGAAATTCTAAAAAAAACCTTTCCTTACATTTGGGGGGAAAAAAAACCCCAAACAAAACCAAAGTCCATTCTTGATAGAATCAGCTTTGCTTAGGAGCACTGAGAAGAGTGGTATCATATAAAGCAATGCAAAAGTCTGACTTTTCATTTCTATGCTAAGACATCTGCACTTACGTGTAGTTCTGTTGCAGCCTGTCTCACCTGAGTTCCATTCTGAAACTGCAGTTCAGCCAAATAGATTTTTCCATGCAGCATCATACGTAAGTTGCCAGAAATGCTATGCACTAACCCATGCTTATCTACACGGATGTCCTTGAAAAATATGCATTTAATGAATATGAATGTAATTATTCCCAAGAGTACAAGTATTTGTTTATACTGCTGGTTGTGCTTCCTATAGAAAGCACTATATTTGCTAGTAATTTCTTTAGAGTTAATACTTCCCATTAGCTTGAATTATTTATGAATTAAGCATGTTCTGCCATTTAGTGACCAGACAAATGGAGAAAACATCTTTGATGTTCAGTGTTATTGGTTATGGTTTTAGAAAGTGAAAATCCCACATTCTCTGTGTTGTGTGGTTACTAAAAGCTACAAACTGATACTGTAATGAACGGAAGATTTTGGCTCTGCAGATTTTAGCATACTTCTAAAGGCTTAGCTAGAGTTCACCTCAGCTATTCCAGTTACTTGGACCACGGCCATGGTCCCAGTGGGATAATAAGAGACCCATGCCACATTTCCTCCTTTGAAAAGTAAGACTATGGAGGAATTTGTTATTCTCCTGTAATTTTTCTCCTTCATCTCCATACTTTGATTAAGGAAATATCTCCTCTGTATTTCTGTCTGGAGCCTTCTGTCAACCCTATGCTACTTCCTTCCTCTGCTGCACTCTTTGAGATAAAGCTTCTCCTATTTCACACCCACGTTTTCTTTGTCTGTGTTTTTAAACTTTGTTTCCTGACACTTTTCCTTAGGAGGAATGCAGTTGCTGAACCAAATTTGTGGTCTTCTAGAACATGGAATTCAAACTTAGCAGTTCTAACGCTTTCCAGCCATCCAACCTGCTTCACAGCTTTCTGAGTTAGCCCCTTAAATCTCTTCAGTTTATACTTTACTCTATGTTTTTCAGGCTGATGAAGTACTTTATAGGTGATGCATGGTAAGAAGTATTCAATACACTGTTTTTTTGGAACTCAGGAGGCTTCAGATCACTTTGAGGTCTTCCTAGAGGTCACACATGATGTATTAATAATAGCGTGGAAGGGCAGATGAGGCTACCAGCAAGCCTGTCTACACCACTCTTATTGGGTTTAGGGAGTTTATGCCAGGAAAACTAACAGAAGGGAAAAAAATCCATAAATAGAAGCAAAATTTCTGCAATCTTCCTCTACCCAAGGATTTTTCCTATGCCATTTATGTGCAGGTAACACAGTATTCTAGTCCTGGTATAGAGTCAGTTTTATAATCTGTTATGACCCAGTGGGGTTGGAAGTTCTTGGTTTTTAATTCTTCCAGTGAAAAATGATTGACTGCTTGACTTGGAGGGCAGACTGCCTTCCAGATTAGTAGGGAAGAATATATTGGACTTGAGAAAATCTGATGATCTTCACTCAGAACAATATATTTTGATTATAAACCCGAATCAAGTCTTTTAAATTGGTAAAAATTAATCATTGAAATGCCTGATTTGTTAGAAGCAAAACTGTTTGACTCAGGGATGTGAACATCCTTATATCGGCCTTTTGTTAATTAAGGAGTAGAAAATTCTTGTTTTCTTCACTTGGGTACTAATTTTAAATACTACTACTCTTTGTTTGTATATAGAAGAAATACCCAGCCTCATAGAGATGCTGGCTTTAGAAAATAAGATGTTTTCCTGTTACCAAGTTCTGTTTCAAAGATTGTTGTCATTGGACATGTAATTGTTTTTGCTTACAACATAGTTTCTGTCATGAATGAGTCCCATTTTGAAATGTAATCCTCTATAGATAAAAGAAAGAGAAATTAAATTCACATTTTATCAACAGCTTGGCTTCCTACCCCTTCTGTGCTCATCATGCACAAACTACTCTTCAGTTAAGCTGTAGTTTCAATGTCTTTCTTATGTAAAAGTCATTTTTAAAAAAGTTTTGATAGCACCTTGAATTCTGGTTTTGCAAAGCTGAGCAGTAATGCATTTTATTACTACAGTGTGCTTTTGGATTCATGTGAAATGGTAAATAGCTAGGAACTGACTCAGAATTCATACTTTGAATTACTTTCAGTAAATCTACATTCATTAATTTTTTTTGACAGTTCCTTACTTGGATACTGTGCATCTTCACTGTTGTACTACTAGCATTGAAATAAGAATTAAGGATTCTTGGTAGCAATTTTTGCAGTGTCCAACTGAAGGCTTTTAAGTAATCCAGAAATGGTTCAGTTCTATATAATATGGCTTGAAACCATTGACACAGAAGTGTAGGACTGGCATTGGGTGGCCATGGCTAACCCCTGAGTAGGACAGCTGTGTGCCTACTCCACATTAGAAATACACTTTTCACTAGCATGATGCAGTGGCCATGTGCAGCATGAAGGGCTGTGGTGATGTGTTGTGAGAATGTGACAGAGGAAACAGGGACTATGTACAATGAAATAGAGATGCACATTAAAGGTGAGAGACAGGGACTACCCAGAAACAAACTGTGGTGGACGGAAAAAAGAGGAGGGGAAATAAAAGGAGTCTGTCACAAAATGATAAATAAGTAAATAAATAAGGTGTATGTGACATTAAATTAGTGATCTGCACAGTATGCAGTCTCTGTGCTTGTGGAAAGAGGATGCTAAGAGAAACTAGTGAGAAGAACATGGAGCTTATGGAAGCCAGCCTTAAAAAAGAGTAATGAGTTCCTGAAAATGTAGGAAACAACATCCTCTCATGCTGTGCACTTTGAATCCTAGATAAGCTATTAAAGTGATTCATTCTTTTTTCCATTGACGAAACATGTAGGAAATGTTTTTATTCCATCCAGCAGTGAATACAGTCCCGTCAAATGACTTCCTTAAGCAGCAGTTTCCCTCAGCTGACACCTGTTTGAATATTCACAAGAGTACTTAAAAATGCTGCCAAAAGGAGAGAAATATATTATTAACTTGGTTCTCGCAAAGCATCTTTCCAAATGGAGGAAAGGTCAGGACACAAGAATGTCTTGCTGCATTAGGAAGTGCATTACCTCTGTTTCGCTGTTACACGATTCAACAGTGAAATGGTTAATAAGAGATCTTGGCATTTAAGTGCTCGTAATCAGCCATCCAGGTTTCCTGTCAGAAACCACAGTGGGCACTGAGGATGCCTTGATTGTCAGAGTCTGCCCAGGGCAGCTCCGAGCAGAGCAGAGAGTATCAGCCAGAGGCAGGGCCGAGGCACCAGGGCTGCCACCCCCATCCTGTTCCAAAGCATTTCACATACCTTAATGAAGTCTACAAAACTGGAGTTTACAGGCAGCATATTAATGAGAATCATCTCTGCATCATTTATTCTCGCTTTAAGAAATATGGCTTAAGTGCTTTCACTGCATTTGGCAGGAAATGGAGCCTCTTTCAAAGTACGATGCATTGTGTTTGGGAAGATGGAAAAGATGGCTGAATCCTAACATTACAAATTTCTGTTTTCTCTCACTATTGCAGGAGACGTTTTTTCCCCCTTCCTGGCTGTTTTCCAAGAATGACAAGACATTCTGGGACATACATAGTGAAATGTTTAAATTAAAAGAAATTGTCTTGGTTTAAAATGCTTTTTCCTGAAATCATTTCTCCCCAAGGGTCCCTGTCTTACCAGCTCACACCCAAAGCTGGGATTGACTTCACTGAGTGTAGTGCTAGCAGGAAACACTTGCAGGATGGGGCCACCTATTTCCTTATGTGTTTGCATAGAGAATAGGATCGCAAAGAGACAGGAGAAAAAGAAAAAAATTACAAGTGCCCTTAGTATTTTTATGGTTCTGATTCACTCAGCCTGTAATTCACAGTTAAATTAAGTTGCTTTTTTTTTGTTGTTGTTGGTTTGGGGTTTTTTGTTTTGTAAACTCAACCTGAAATTGAACAACTAAATGCATAGGTGTCTGCCAGCTGACTTCTATGCTTTTTCTTCAATTTTATTTTTTACATTCCATTATAAGTACTGTGGACAGGATTAGAAGTCCGTTCGTATGTGTTTGCAGGTTTTTGACTGGAAGCACTGCGGAGGTGGGAAGGGCACTGTTCTTTATGTTACCCTGAAGCTGTTCTTTCATCGCTCTTAAAATGTGCTTACACCATAGATCACACTGACTGCCACCATGCTGCCATCTCCTTGAAGCTAGGCTGGTGGCCCTGTCTCTGCTCAGGTACCAGAACTGAATTACAAAATATGTAGTTCTTTTGCTCAGTTAATTCTCAGTGCAGAATCCTGAACTAGTTTACCATGCAGTTGCACAGTGGAGCCAGGCCAGGTGAAGTAACCAGAGGAGGGTGAGCAGAATTATGGCATCTCCAAGTTACGTTAGCTTAACTTTCCAGGCAGTAACACGTTCAATAGTAAGGTGAGGAAATGTAGCAGCTTAGGTAGATTTACCAACTTTTCTGTCTCACATTAAATTAATTTACAGCATCCCGTTTGTTTGCAGGTTTATTAATTGACATGTGATAGCTGATCTCATGTTGAAGACCTGCTGATGGATAATGAAAAGTTGGCAGGGATTTAAAATAAAAATGGTTACTGCAACATGTACTTGTAAAATCATGTTTGGAAAGCCCACTAGATTTTGTTTTCAACAAGTTTGTCTTCCTTTTTTTTGTTGTTTTGATTAGTGTCTAAATTTATTTGTATTCTAGCATAGTTAATAAAATTATAAACGCATCATAGGAAAGGTTGACTTTCAATAAGTTTTCCAAGTATGAAAGACTGCAAGCTCAATTTTGCAACAGTAGTCTTGAGCTCACTTTGCCAATACAGATGGTTCTGTTCATGGTAATACTCTGCAAGTCAGATGGTGTGTCTGAAGCTCATGCAGTACCTTCTGGCTTGACCATGCCCCTTGCGTAATAACTTCTTTGTACCCTAAAAAAATGTTTTGCACACTGCTGTGTTACCATTTCTCAGATCAGCTTATTAGTTTGAATTCCATTTGATTTTTTGAGAGGTGTAGAGGCAAGATCTAGCCTAGTATGCTTTGACTTTTCATATAAGTTGGGGTTTGGCCATAAGTTCAAGACTTGTTTGTCATACTTATTTTGATGTAAGTTTAGTTTTCATGACTAAAACAGAAAGGAGGAGATCAACTTACTTTTTTGTGTGTCTTGTGTTCAATAGCTACTTTCATTGATGTTCTCTTCCTTTTTCCCTCATATTCACATTGTGGCTGAAGACTTGGAAGTGGAGGTTGACTGTTTAATACCAGTTTCCCCTGTAGTACTAGGATTGTTTCTAGGCACTTTGTTCAGCTGACTGTCGTTGCCTCACTGACACTTATTTTAGCTATGTATGTGTGTCTGTGTGTATATGTGTGTATATGTGTATACAAATGTTGTGCTAAGGCTTCTCTGATGTTTTGTTCCAGATTCAGGCCTTTATTTTTGCAAGTGGAATAAGCTTGCATAATGGCTTTGCTCTTCAAAAGTGATTTCTGTAGCTTTCAATGTGTGACACATCAATAAATGTTAGTCGGGCCCTGAGTTCTGGCTATACTTGATAAAATATTTGTCACACAAAAATCACCTAAGTCACAGAAACCTTTATATTTTCCTCTGAGTGAACAGAGACTTGCAGCTGGGCCTGGCTGACTATGGAGGAGCTGATATGTAATGTAAACAAGTCTCAGAAGATGGGAACTGCCTCTGTGACTTTTCACTGCCAGGAGAGATCCTGAAGATTAGCTATCATAAGGTCTCTATTCTGCAGAGGTATTTTAAAAGGTCAGTTGGGAAAAAATCCTCCCTTTTCTCTGGGAATACATATAAATTTCATTGCTTATAAGATTGTTCTAAGTTAAATTGATGGCAAAAGAATGGCAGATTCTGCTGAGTGAGTTGGTCCATGTCCAGTTGTTTCCATAATATATTTGTAAAATGACCATATTCCTTTGCAAACATATTTCTGATCTCAGTGGACAGAGAGGCCTTGGTGATCTTATCGAGGGTACTCCTGAGAATTCAACCCTACAAATATTTTTCATATCTTTATTTTTCTACTGTGTTTTTCATTCAAGATTCATCAAATGCCACAGCCAGTGTCTGCCTGAGAAAGGCCTCTCTATCCCTTGCTGATGGCAATACCATTGGATCTCACTTAGCAGTTAGGCTCAGTCAGCAGAGCTGGAGGTTTGCAAATTGACATTTGCATCATTTTCTTCTGTGTGTTTGTGCACATTGGTCTTTTAAATCCATAACAACAAACAATAGAGGAAAATCTTTCCCTTTAGGCTTTGAAATTCTGTTACTGAACGTACTCTTTTACTTTCTCTTTTTTTTTTTTTTAACAGTTGTTTCAAAGATGTAATGGAGTTGACTCCTAACAACTTCTTAGATTAATACTTTTCTAAACAGTTCTGCTAAATAAAAATATATCTAACCGTCTGTCAAGGCACATGAGAGATGTTCTTCATGTCCTTTCAGTACAACAAAATCAGAGTGTAGAAGACAACTCCTTATCTCTCCATCTGTGTTCATAAACCTGTGGTATGATTTTTTCCATGTGAACTAGTACATTTGGGAGGAGCAGCTTCAGCACTGCAGTCTACCTTGAACAGTAACACTCAGCAAATAAATGTCACTCTTATAAAAGATGCTCTTGATGTCAACTTCCTAAGGCAGGACTGCTGGGATTGGTGTGATCTCCCCAGCTACACCATCACCTCAAAATTGCTGTTAGCTGTTATGTTCCTGTTCTAATTGATTCAATTATCCAGACCTGCTTTATTTAATTTCCTTATGCCGGTTTTGCTTTGGAGTTTGGGGGGGAACCATGGAGAGGGGAGTGTATAAGGCGTTTCCTCTGTGGTCCCTGAAGTGTGGGTGGAATTGATGAGAGATAAGGCAAAATCTACAGATGTGGCTGTGCTTGGAGCTCTGTCAACTCTTCCTTTACCTCTGCAGAACATGGCAGTTCTCAAATGCAGATGAATCTCCTGTAGAAGCACAAAACCATCTCTGATTGGTGTGTGTCTCAAAATGTACATAGGTATCTCAAAAGTATTATCCTATGGCAAAGTAAATCTTATTAACAACAAGAAAGTTACCTCAACCTTATTAATAAACATAATTGGGAAAGTGCATATGAAATTCAAAAGTCAGGCTGAAATGTCAGAGAAGGATTTTTCATGATATTTACTGATGCAAGCTTTATTACATGAATCTCTGAAGTGATAGAAAGGGTAATTAAAGGTACAACTGTAAAAACATCAATGACTAACAATATAGAAGGAAAATTGGGGCTCTTCAAAATGGAAAAGTGTTACCCATCCAATCTGACTTCACGTTGATAATATAATAAGTTTACTGGTTGTCAGACTGTGGTCGCCTTTATTTCTAAATGATAACCTAGTTTATTAAATATTTGCCTTCACAGGATGTGGTAGACTTGAGGAAGATAACCAGCAGAGTTAAATCCCTATGGTGTTATTAATTGAATATGCTTTGCTTCAAAATCTGGACTTTGAGAAGAATAATCGTCCAAGAAGCCAAAGCAGGGCCCTGTGTGTTTGGGGGATTTTTTTGTTGATTTTATTTCTTTATTTCTTTTCAATATTGCAACACATACATTTATCTAGTAACACTCCCTGTGAAGGATCTTCTCCCTTTTTCCATCAGTATTTGCAGAGTTGAGGGCATATATTTGATGTTTTCGGGTGATTTGTATTTTCTTTATGATATTAGAAGACTCTAATGTAAAGAAGACAAAGAACATTGTTTTCTTTCCCAAATGTAAATCTACTGTAATTAATGTGAATGAGAAAAATTACCATTAGAGTTAAAGAAAAGGAACTGATATACTCTGTAAAATATCACTTGGGAAAATAAGTGCTTCAGGGCATAAAACAACAGCCAGCAAGGTCTGTTGTTTATGGAGAGGAGGGAGATGAAAAGAATTTCTAACAAAGAGAGTTTTCTTCACAGTGAAGAAAACCTGATAGCTTCAAACTATCCCCAGTTAGCTTGAAACTTGGTTCAGTATTAAAATTGTAGTTTTCCAATTGTCAATTTAAGTCTGTGTAAAGACCTTTTCCAGCTCTGGTTTCCTTTGGGAAAGAAGCTATTTCAGCATTTGTATTTTCTGATCTCTGTTAAAAATCAGTATTTTAGTTACCAAAAGTACAATAAAATTTTAGCTTTCACCAAAAGAATTCTTCAAAATGAGTTGTGATTTTAAAAACACAAATAAATAAGAGAGCCATAACTTAAATTGTCGAAAAGTGAGAAATTAAGTACAAATGCTAAATCTGTACCTAATTGTCCCCATAAATGATTTCTCTCCTATAAAATCTGATATTGCCAGATGTGAGCTACAAAGTCATTCGTTATAGAATGTCAGCCTTAACTGTAATGAATGTTTTGTCATTCTGTTTCACAGTCTTGTCTTGAGTGCTTAAATCACTATTTATTTTCAAATTTATCTTTCTCTATTGATTTTTCACAAGCATAACTATTTTTTCTGTCTCAATTAGACATCATATAAAGTATAGCTTCTCATCTCACATTAAATCTTGCCCCCAAAAACCTAAAATATAGTGGAAAAATCACACCTTTTGCCTTTTCCATTCTGCTGTAGACTTAGATTTTTCTTCCTGAACTCTCACAAAGTTGGATTGGTCTTTTTTAGCTCAGTGGACTGATGGAGCTCTATGTTTCATAAATATTGCATTTCATATCTTTTGTTGGTGTTTCTAAATATTATCACTAAAAATCTGAGCAGGCATAAAAGGGGATTTTGTCAACAATTTGATTATTTCATGCATGCCATGATTATCCAGAGTGCTATTGAACATGGTGTCTACATGTGTTTAATATGCTATATGCATGCAAAGTTTGAAACTAGACTTGGGCTGAGAAGTGGGTTTCGGGCTGGGTCTTTTCTGTTTCTCACAGCATGGTATGTGGTTTATATTGTTCACTGTCGTCATCTGATATTTCTATACCTCTCTTCTATCCATATGTTCTAGAACTGACTGCATATGTCTGTGTGAACATATCAGGTTCATTAACGTGGTCTTTTCTAGTAATTACCCATTATTGGGACAAATGGTATAAGAGATAACTGAAGGAAAAAAATACTATGCCAAGCGATTTTTTCCTTTTTTTTTTTTTCTGAAATATATCTCTATTTATGCACATCAACATTCAGTGTTTTATTGTATTCAAGTAACTTTCCTATCATTCATTTATTGAGAAAATTACTGGTATAAAGGTTGTATCATGGTTGAGTGAAAAGCTCTGACTGGCATGAGCTGGGGTGGGTTTGTTACTTGTGAGAAGGAACAGAGCTGATTTCAAGTTTACACTATAGGAGGAATTTTACAGGCATGGAAAGGTCAGTGATGCTGTAGGGGTGTGTGTGTGCACAGAGGTCCTCTGCTCATGTTGATGTACCCCAACTGACTTGTGTTTGCCAAGTCAGTGTTCATCTGAGAACATAATTTCTCCATCATGTCATTGGAGAAAGATGTAGCTTCACAATTTGACTGGGCTCATAAATGTCCTTGTGAAAGATGTGCACAGGGAATTCAGTGACCTTTTTCCTAGTTAATTAGCTGCATTTCTATAAAATATTTTTGGCTTCAGAGACTTTGTCAAAATCTGCTTGTGGGTTTTGGATTTTTTCAAACCATAATTTTCTTAATTTGATAGTGCTTGTATCTTTGCCTCTGCAGTGTTGTCGTTGCACTGATTTTTCTCATTAGGTAGTATATTAATTGTACAAGTGCCCTTAGTTTTCCTATCTTTCACTCATCATCTGCAGAGGCAATAAAAGGCTATTGAAGGATTCTTAGGGTGAAAACTAAGAGGCCACTCAGCACACAGTGTGTCAGCTACAACTTAAAGCAAAATATTAGCAGCATTAAAAGCTTCTCCCTGTGGAGATTCTAACAGGAATTTCTCTGCCTGGATAAGACCTGAGCAAATTTCATTCATGTTTAGTGTGTGTAGTTTATATACAAGCTGGTTGCCTATTCTATCCACCTAAATTAATGCTAGTTGTGTAACTGTACTTCCTACAACTTTTGCACTTCCTCCTGCAGTCTTTGTTTTCCATCTAAAATCCATGTCTTTTTGTATGTTTATCTAGTATTGTATCATAAGCCTTGCTTGTAGGTAGTAACTCTTCTAGCAGTTGAGTAGAAACAGCAAGTGAGCCATGTTTGTTTCTACATTATGTGCATTTGTCTTATGCATAGTTCCTACTTATTCCTAGAGTCTGTTGGTAAGACCTAATTACAGTATGTCTTAGTTGAAATCTGACTTTTGGTTTGTAACAAATCTTTTCTAAATGAAACCAGAGCAATTCCCTTGAGGTTGTGTTCATTGGGAAACTCAGGTCTTACATAATTTGCTTTTATTCCATGTTGTACCATAGTAAACAAAATTATATTTTGTGATTCTGAACATGTTTTTTTTGACATGAGCTGAGTTTCATTATATGCAAATATTTTTTTGATACATGAATGCCCTCTGCATGTCAATAGTAGCAGTTTGGTATGGTTTGTTCTTAACAAACCTATTTTACGAATTTAGCTTTTCTTCATAATTTTTCCGATAAATACCATGTAGGACAATAGTAATTTGAAATGTACAAATGCTTAGGGGTTTTCTAATTAGAACATTAAAAAAAGCAATAATTGAAGTAATATTTTCTTAAACAATGGAAAATTAGAAACATATAGCTGATTATGTTAACTGTGTTTCTGTTCAAGAGGGTATTACTGAGTTTTTGAAACAAAGCAGGAGTAAAAATTGAGCCTCAAATATTTCCTGAACATATTTGCTACAAAAATCCATTTAGAATTTTTAGGAAATCTGAAGCCAGAAGACTCAGAGTTCACTAGATCATATCTAGAGATTATATATTTTCCTCTACAGAAGCTAAGCAGAATCCTTTAGGCTGTGCTATAGTGTGAGTGTTGGGTGGGAGACTGGCACACATTGGGCTTGGATAAGGCACACATCAGTGCTTAGTTATGTCGCTTTCTTTGTTTTCAGGTTGTGAGATGCTGAAGAATGGGAGTTCTGAAATGAATTCCGAAGATGTGCTCATTAGCAACAATAAATGAGTGTTTTCAGGAGCAGTACTTGTATAGCATTGGTAATGTTATGGAAAAAGCAAGTGTTTAAAAGAGGAAAAGTGAATTGGCTTGAGCATTTTTAAGAGCAGTTGTATTGGAAATGACTCACTGATTAAACAGATGTAAGAAGTAATGTGGTTTTCAGTTGGTCCAGGGCAACTCTGTAGGAGGAAGGCTCTTTAGTTAGAAACTAGGTTGACAGTTTGAGCTTCATCCCCACCACTTTATTCTGACTGCTCAAGTTTTCTGTGGGCACTTACCTTTGTCAGTGCTGCGCTATACTAACTTTGATTCTAAGAATAAGATAGCAGATTACCCATTCAGCTGGAACAGTTAGGATTGGGTTTGCATACTTTTTTATCCTATGTATGAGGTACTTGAGTCTTTCTCTTTTGTTTTGTTGGGTTTTTGGTTGGTTTGAGTTTTTTTCTGGGGGGAGAACATCCCTCTCCTCTTTTACATCAAAATACAAGTTCTTTAATCAAGCTTTGCCTCTTATTTTTTTCCTGTATCTGTGTGTTTTGGACTTATTTTCAGCCAAATTCTTTAATAATTGAAAATTATTATTTAGTAGCTTTGTACATGTTTAAATTTTGTGACTAAATTAGATTGCTTTCACATTGTCCTAATTATTGGTGCCTTGTATTTGGCAAGCCCAGCTCTGTAAGGCTGTGCTTTAATTCCTTGTCAATGAGGTGAGAGGAAAACACTGTTAGCCTCTTTCTATCCAGCTGAGGCCAGGTGTTGTGCATTAACATGTAAGTAGTGCAATTAGTGCCAGTTATGATTTAAAGAGAAACATTAAAATCTGCAGGAACAGAGTTTGTCACCCATACTTTTTTGTGGTTTACTACTTTATCTTCTATTTTTAGGCGTCTGTTCTCACTTTTAGTCTTGATTACTGTAGGACTTCAAGCTGACATTTGCATCCAAGAGGTTAGATGTGTGAAGGGAAGAAACTCTGGATGATAATGCAGGAGGAGGAATTTGAGTCAGATTGCATTTAATTACCTTGTGTGATATAATTCTCTATTTTATTATACATCTACAGGGCTACTGCAAACCACATAGATTACAGGGGAGCTGGGGTCCTCTGTGCTGCTGTTGAATGTGTGTGAACACAAATGCATCAGTCAGAGGTGGGGATAGTATTTTGAAGAATGGGAGGTCTTGTGATAAGGCAGTTTGAGACTTCAGAAACAAACTTTACTATTGATGGCACACTTAATGCTGGCATGTCCTGTCAGTTTGCAATACTTGATGCTTACCCCTTCTTTACCTTGGAAATTCTGTTCCTTGAGTCACTAGTTACATGTTTTCCTGTGATACCTGAGCACAAGTTGTAGTTGCTGTCTTTGCTGCTTATATTGCTCACATGCTTTAATAAAATGCCTACATATATAGTGTGTGGCTGTGCCATTAAATGTGACTGGTACTGGATACATGCTATTCTAGTATGTTTCCATTTGAGCTCAAGGCAAGCTAGTGCTTAAGATTTATGACAGGGACTCTACATGGGCTACATCTCCACAGAAGCCTGTGCTTCTGCAGTGGTCTTGGTGTCCCTCATGAGTCTGAGTTCTCTGATAACCTCCTTCCTTTGCCAGAATGCTCTTCTCTACATAACAATTGTTAGGATAGGAGTGTCTCATGTCTCAGTTTCTACTTGTGACAGAAAATCCTTCTTCAGGTGTGTGCTGTTGAAAGTTTTTAAGTATCTGAAAAAAATTCTGGTTCTTCATCATTCTCTGCCCTATCTGACAAAAGATGGTAAATTCTAAATAAAAGAGAATGAGGTATTTCTAGTGATGTTTGCATTTATACATGTTCATGGCAAGAATACAAGTAACGTGAATCTTTTATGGTAACTGTTTTCTCACTTGTACACCTTACCTTGAAATTAAGACTGCTTCTGCTGGCTTATCAGATATCTTAATAGACTCACAAGGAGATGTAGTTGTCTGACTGCTTTCATAGGTTCTTCTATTCTTCATGTAATGGAACCTCAGTCAACTAAGATACATTATTTGCATTTCTGACCGGTTCTTTCATCTCATGATGATTCTGAGATGCTCAAGAAAAATCCAGAGTGCCAAAAGGTGAGTACCTTTCTGTTTGTGTAAACTGACACATTGACTTTAAAGAAAAGCTAAGTACATTGAATATTGACATCAGTCTTACATCTCCTTCATTGTGTGATCCCTTACAGAATAGTAATGCAAAAGGTAGTTGAATGGTACAGTTTGTTTTGTATTAATATTTAATCTGATACCAGAAGCACTTAAAGGAGCTAGGGATATGAGTCTTCTATTAGAAACAGCTTCTTTGTTGCACTGAGCAGTCACTACCCAAGTAAATGAAACCAAGAAGTTTCTTCAAGTATTATTAAGTTTTAAAAATTGTTCTGCTGGGAAAGCTTTTGTTTCAGTTTCTGATTTTAAGGGTTGCTTCTTCAGAGTCAATCTATAAGCAGCTTCCTTGATGGTAAACACAAGGGTACAAATTAAGGCTAATAAACTGATATTGAGTGAGTCAGAGAAGTACTGATAAATGTGAATGCTTCTGAGAGCTTTCTGCAGCTCTGAGCTGTGGAAGAACTGGACAGCTTTCCAGAGAAAAGAACCAAATCAATGAAACATTAATTATTAATGTCTTGTAATGCCAGAAAATTGGAAGAGCTAAAAGAAAATCGGCATGCTACTCCAATCCCAGAGAGTGATGTGCACACCCAAGGTTCTGCAAGCTGAGCCTTCCACAGCTTTGTCTGCTCCCCTAGGAGTGTGTCTGAAGGCAGTGCTGACAGGGTGATGTGAGGATTTCAGCTTTCTTTTCAAGTAAAATAGTGTTGCTCTTAGTCATGGGAAAGCATGAAACGATTCCCATTGGGACTAAAGGAATTCACATGGAAATGGGGGTTTGGAGCCTTTTTTGCTACTTCTGAACACTTGAGTCCTAAATAGTGTTTCCATTCCTATATGGTGTTCAGTGCCTCATTGATTTAGGCTATTGTAATGTTTAGATTTGACCATACAGTTTGGCAGCAGCTCCGGCCCACATCTTAGTCTTCTGGTACAGTAGTGTGCTGCCTGATTTTGCCATGCACTGCTATTGCCAGTAGCTGTTGGTTTTGCACAAATCAGTTGCTCAGTGATTCATGGACTTCACAGTGATAGGAAAAGTAGGTATTAATGTTTGGAGCAATTACTTCAGTGCTATTCTCCCCTCCGAAATTATGCCTGGAATATAGGTAACAGAATAATGCCATATATATTGGAATAAGTCCTTCATTGCCTGTTATGGATTACTGCAAATTGTGCACCATCTTAATGTGTCAGTAAAACACTTTGTTTTCCTCCCCCTATCCCTGCCTTCTTAAAGTCTTTCAAATTACTTTTCAAAAATTTTCAAACTTGCTGGTATATTTTAAACTCAGAACTTCCACTCTGAAATAGACCAGGTGCTCTTTCATGAGTGAACTCTGCACAGTTTCCTTGGTGTTTGGTGTCTGAATTCATAGATGTATGTGTTCATGCTACACAGAACAGTACTTTGGCCATTGGCAGGTGAGTCAGATCCTGATGCGAATTGCAGGCTGGTCAGTTTGGATGTGGTCTTCTAGAGTAGCACTATCAAAATCAATAAAGTAATTCCTTTGCAGTCCATCTGAGAATCTGTTTTTTTCAGTCTAGTTCTTATACAGACAGGTGGGCTTCTGTACAACTGGAACAGTGTTTCATACTGGTATCTTAGGTCTCTTGAATTTTAAGGAGGTAGATTTTACATTTTCAATTGTCTTTTAATAAGTTGCGTTGTGTTGCACAGCACAGTGGGTGGGATGATGCTGTGGGTGCATTATATACTAATTTTGGCAGTAATATTTTGCAGCAGTGCATTAAAAGTCTAGTGATGTTACTGACTGGCATTTGGTTTTAAATATTGACAAGCAATTATCCATTTATTTAGTGCATAATTTCTGTCACATTGTTTTGTCTATGGAAAGAACTGATCTATTAACTTCAACCACAATATGTATGGGTAAAATCCTTCAGCTTTAAAATTAAAAATAATTAGCTGTTTTCACAGCACTAATTATTGTACATACAGTATCAGCAGGGCTATAATCTATCTGTCCAATATGTGTTCTACTTAAATTGCATTAATCATAACTTGCTTAAATGTTAGCAAATGAGTCTACAAAGTACTCGCAATAGCAATTCTTGCAGTTTGGAAATAATGACGATGTAAATCACTTCTACACATCATTGCTATAATATTCTTATGATAGGATATGAAACTGCTACATCCGCTTTTATGCTAATATTTAAGGCAGTTACTCTTTGTGATGGCAGCGTAGTGTAGTGCCTCAGTTTATTTCCAACTGTGTAGGGCCACGTCATAGTCCACCGAATTAGTGAATTCAGATTTATTTTTCAAATTAGTCATGAAAGTCAATACTCGTCAAGTATACACTAAATTCAGAATTACATTGTGGACTTTTTAAACATGGAGCTTTACATTAGTGTGCATGTTTAGAGTGGATTTTATCCGATGAAATTTTGCATGTCAAATAGTGTTCAGGTTTTCCTGTGCATATTATCTTTACACTTAGTGCAAATTGTTATGGTTTGTTCACTTCAACAAGGATATGCAGTTTTAGGTGACAATGTATTGCTTCAGAACTTAATTTTGCATGCATTTGTTTATGTTATGCAATTTTCTTTATTCTTATTCTGCTTTCTTTGTGTTTGAGTGCGTATTCCTTTGTATATTAACAGTACTGACTGCAACATTTTGCAATCAGCTCAAAAACAAATGTTCTTGCAAGCTTGAATGTCAGAAAGCATGAGCATAGTTTATTGAGGAGACCACCAGCTCAAAGCCTCTATCCATATTTTTTCCTATGGGAAAATGCTGTAAAACTATTTTCTTGCCATGCACATTTCATTTTAGAAGCTTCTAACTATCACTGAAGTGATAAACCTGAGCAGCCGCTCCAGGAGTTGAGTCATGGTACCCGTGGGGCCAAGGCAGGAAGGATGAAGCTGAGCTAGTTTGCTTAACTCCTGAGCTTTTTTTTTTTTCCCCCAAAGGCAATTTGTATGTTAAATTGCCAATCTATGCCATAAATTTCCATCCACAATTTAGTAAATATGCAGAAAATGGATACTCTTCCAAGATGAATTAGACCAGCAATAAAAACAGTAAAGTTTTTAAGCTCTTTTAACATGAACTCATTAGTGGAATTTAAATTTTTGGAGGCTGTAAAGTTCAGTCCTTTTTGAAGACTGGCAATACTTGGAAGGCTTGAGACTTTGTCCCTGAATTTAATTTATCACAAGGTTATCCGCCATTTGGTGGCTATCACCATGCCTGAGAATCTCAGGAGAAGGGAATTTTAAAAGTGTTTTTATAAACAAAATGAATAAAAGTAAGACAGAGTAATAATGAGGAGCTGCATTTGTCAGCTGCTTTCTGAAGTGTGCCATTCTTGCTGCTATGATAATAGAGAAAATTAATACATCCTGTCAGGACCGCATGACAGGAACACTGAAAAGCTGTGAAGTGACTGTACACAGTGGAATAAAGGAAATCCACTTTGATCTACCATTTTTGATGTTTTATAATTGCACTTATTATCAGGTCCTTTACTCTCTTCTTATTTGACGTAAGATCCATTATCAGTGACAGCGTGAATGTGAACATGGGCTTGATTTGAAAAACTACTTGGGATGAGGTAATGGGGAAAAATGCTTTTTGTTCCTAACTGTTGAGAAAAGAAAAAAAATCATTTATGTTGGTGCTATCAGCTAGTATCTTCACAGAAATGCACCCCTTCCTGTATAATATTGTTTATATGCTGCATTTGAGTACAGCTTGTTTAATTAGCTCCCTAATGAAATATTGTGTAACAAAATGGAAATTTATCATTTGCTTTTATGCCTTTGTTCAGCTATAAACTAGGGCAGGTCACTGTGCCCAGCCTGGACTAGACATCGTTTTATTTCATGCTGCATTTGAATAGAACCCATTTATTATTTTTTTATTTTTTTAATGCTGCCTATTGAAGATTTTCAAACAAAGGGATAACGTGCTGTCCTTTGAGCCTTCCATGCTGTCTCTTATCGCTCCTGTGTGAGATGATAAAAAGTACTGCTTCACAAAGAGGCAGATTACCAGGTATCTTGTCTTTTATTGGGCTATATAGTAGAATTAGTCTGTCTTTATAGCATTCAGAATCCATGAAGTCTTTCTCTAGTGTATGAAGAAAAACTAGTAATTGGTTATTCACGATCCTAAATGGACTTGAAGTTATGCACACAATTTTACTTAGTTCCTACTGCAATCAACAAGAAGCTTCTGTTGGCTATATTTAGCCTACATTTTGTGTACTTGGCTTGGTAGATAAAGAAATAAATGACCAGAGTACTGGTGACATGTTAGTCCGAGCAGACATGCTGCCCCAGGTGCCAGGCCAGCACCACTCAGGAGCCCTCTGCACCTCATCAGAACAGCTCCACTGGATGCAGAGTGCTACCCCCATCTGTGACAGGGAAATCTGCCTCTGACTTCTGCCTTGCATTGAAGTGTGTTGCCTGTATCTCTATGGTAAAGCTTTAAAATGTAAAATCCCATTTCTTCGAATGTGTGCTGAAACCCAAACGTTTCAGGAAATGTGTCAATGCCAGTGACATTTCCCCAAGGAAGAGATCTCTCTTTGGAGGTGAAACTCCTCGTCAGAGCAAGAGACTCACAGAAAAGGCAGTTGTCAAGATACTTGCCTGGAAAGTCAAATAATGGTGAGGAAGAGGGTTGAAAATGATACCCTCAGACCTGATACACAATTAGTTTTCTCTCTTCCTCATTCTCTCTCCTAATCTCTTGCAAGCTACTTCACTGTGTATTAATAATCAAAGCTGAGCCTTCCATGCTCGAATGAAAGCTGCAAAGACTGACTTTCTAGATTTATGAGGAGGAGCATTTCCTCTGTTTTCTACCCTTAAGTGTTCTCTGCATTGCCTGGTTATGCCTATATACATTGGAGTCTGGTGAGCCATACTGTCAAGTCTCAGGGAACTGTCACCCTACATTCGCTATTGCCATACTTAATAAGACTTAGCACTTCTATAGTGCATTTTTATGTTCAAAGTGTTATAGGAATATTGAATCAAATTCTGCTCTCAGCTGAATTGTATTCCTGCTCATTGCACAGTTTTGCTTGACAGTAAGAACTTGGGACAGAAAATAAAGAGCCTTCTGGAAGCACCAAGAGAGATGGTGAGAGAGAAGCAATGTGTTACTATGCCCATCAAGAGAGTGCACTTGGCAGTTCCCCTGCATTCACCTGGCTTACGTGAAAGAAAAATAAGACTGTCTCACTTCATCTATGCTTTTCCCTTTCTGCTTGTGGGCATGGAGCATCTCAGTGCATTGTCTTTAGTGACAGGAGCTTCTCCCTATTTTTGGTACCTATAGACACCACTTATGCTTGTACTCTCTGTATACTCCATATAGTAACTGCCTGCAGTCCTGCTTTGGAATTTGTGGCCTTACTGAGTGCAGAATTTTCTTATAATCCATGAAATATGTTCTGGAAATCTTCCAGGTGATTTTGCATATTCAGTGGTGTCGTGGACAGTATTATTCACTTTAACAGTAGTCATTCAAGGATTCTCTACAAATAAAACCTAATAGAGCAGCTTTGTCTTTGACCAATGCCTATGGGAGGCTTTTATTAGGAGACATGGAGTTTGTTACTGTTGCTATGGGGCTGGAAGGGGTTTTCTTTAGGTCAGTAGAGTTATTTTGAAAGCACCATGAAGTGTTTCGTTTTGTATAGTTAAAGCAGGATAATTTTAGTGCTGCTTTTGTGGCGTGTGAAATGGAGCTAAGGCTTGACAATGAAGATAAGCGCAAACATACACAATGCTGTTATCCTTGGGGATCATTTGGAAGAGGATGAATCACTAATCAGTAAACAAATAAACTTCCCAAGCCATTTTACTTTGTATTAATGTTTAAGCCTAATCAATACCATAAATGTCAACTACAGTTTCAGTCTTCTGAAGTAAAAAGTTTTTACATTAGCTATGCTGTCACATGTAGTGTGAAGCAACACTTTTAATAGAGGCAATGTGGCAATATAATCATATTTGTGCTATCAAATTGCAAAGATATTCACATGAGATGAATTTTAGCTCGGCAGATGTTCTTTCTGCAGTCTCTTTGGGACCAGTGCTGTTACTTCGCAGCGCACAGAGTGAGTCTGGGTGCTGGCACATGTACTGCAGAACTGAGCTGGTGACAGATCCTTCCCTTCCCTCTTTTCTCCCTGTCTAATCAACAGGACAGAATTAGAGCTTTGGAGATCACTGCAGGCTCTAAACTAGCCTGGAAGTGTCTCTGCAGCCATCTGATGTTCCCTCCTACATTAGGCAAAATTTTTGTCCGAATTTGGACTACGAACTACCACACAGCTGGCTTAGATTATGTCTTTATACTCAGTTCTTCTTTTTTCAGTTGGAACCAATTCATTGACATGTTTACTCGAGCATTTTTCAGCTGTGTATTTTTGTCTACAATAGGATATGCTTTGTTTTGATAGATAGGTGGTGTGTTGCTTTTTCTTCAATGTAAGCTTGTAAAAAACAAACTGGAGGAGGAGGAGGAAAGCTGTGTTTGAGCAGCCTGCTCCTTTTTGATGTGTATGATGGTTTTTTCTTTCACATTTTCTATTTTTTAAGTGTGTGGAATTCTGAAGAGTTCAATTTCGACTGAATGCTGCAACTCAGCTCTAATAATTACTTTTGAAAGGTCGTTTTGAAATTACATGAGATGAAACTGCCTGCTGGTCTTCACCCATTTTGTCCATTCTCTTTAATGAAATGTAACTACTGCACCTATTATTGCCAGCTCCTTCTTCCACCTCCCTGATAAGTTTGCTTTGTTTGCATTCAGCCTGTATATTCTATACTAAAGGCAGGCAGGTGGATAAAACACAGTGCAAGTATATGAATGGAACTAGTTGTTCTGTCCTAGTTTCCTTGGTTATTCTGCTACTCAGTGCTGTGAGATGAGTTAGGCAGAGGGTGCTTTGTTACTTGGTTATTGCATCATTCAGACTGAAGTGCAGTAGTCCCATTTGCATTGTTCACAAAATCTTTGTGAGGTTATTTCTAATATTTGTTAAGAGCCATGTATTTCAAAAGTCTGTAAGTAAGCATCAAAACTAGAATTTAAACATCAGGATGAGGAGGAGT
This sequence comes from Acanthisitta chloris, assembly GCF_000695815.1. NCBI lineage: Eukaryota > Metazoa > Chordata > Aves > Passeriformes > Acanthisittidae > Acanthisitta > Acanthisitta chloris. The sequence goes on along the minus strand of NW_008659785.1, from coordinate 63,052 downwards.
CTTGAATTACTGTTCTGTTCTGGACAATAGATTGCACAGAAGTGGTTTCATGGGTTCTTTATATGTGTTGAGTTTCAAATTGCTGTTTAAGTGGCAATATCTAACTCACTCTGAGATCTGCAAATCAAGTATTCAACTTCAGCTGTTAACTTTTGCTTTTCTGGTGGTACAGGACTTCAAGGCCGATCCATTCTTCTATTTCAGACATTAGAATGGATTACCTTAAAAACTTGCTTCACCAGTTGGCTGAGTAAATAACATGTTCCTCTTGTTTTCCCCAAATGTCTTCTGACTAAACCAGGGATGACCTGATCATGTAGGAATAAATTCACCAATGACTGTAATTTGACTGATTCTCTGGCTGGAGCTGGAAGCAATCACTGAGTGCAGTTTTGCTCCATGCTGTTCCAGTAATGTATCTGAAATTAAATCCTTCAAGTTTATAAAAATTTAATTTTGTAAATTAACTGAAGAAATATCATCCTAACTTTTATTCTTTCCACTGGGTGGAAATTCAGTGGAAATTTTTTGTATGTCTAAAATATGCATATGTATATTATATACTTATGTGCATAAAAATACTTTATGTTTATATGTAGGATTTATACTTAGATACACAGAGATTTGTGTGTATGCTGCTTGCTTGCATACAGATGAATATCTATATAAAATTTTATACATAAAATATTTGCAACCTTCTCATCTCAGTGAGAGTTTTTAGCAACAAGTTTTTAGATTAAATGTGTTGTTAAAAACAAACAAATTAAAACAAACATCTGAGTCTTCCCTTTTATCAGTTTTAAATTTCTCTCCTAACACTTTGATTTAGTGATCCACTGTACTTTTATTGTGAGTGTAAATAATTGCATACCTACTGAGTTTGTGATGTTGTTTGCATTTACATCTTGCTTCTCTTTAGACTACATAATCTGTGTCTGCTCACACAGTGGGTTTTTTCACATCACTAATCTAGTCACCTGTTTGTAAAATCGCTTCTATTTTTACCAAATTCTTCTGGAAAAGTGGCAAGAATGGAACAAAGTATTCCATGAGATAGGTATGTGATGATTTAACACTATTAGCCTTTTTGCTTTCTGTTCAGTTTGCTTTATTTCCATGCTGTTACATTCTTTTACTAGAGCTGTACATAGAATAGAGGTTTTCATTGAGCTGTTTACCCGGGGCCATTTTATGAGGACTTGAAGTTAATTTAGATCTCAGCAAGCAGTGTGAGGTACCTTGCATTTGCTGATGTGAATTTTCATCTGTTGATATATGGTCCATTCACATACCTCTGCTGAAGCAGCTTATTTTACAAATCAAAGTTTGTGCCAACCCGTATTTTACTGGTTCAGTGCTTCATTCCTTTCTAAATCACAAATACAATAACCCTGTTCCTGAAACGGAATCATACAGTGTTCCACAGCTGATATTTTAAGTGACAGATTTTCAGTTTCTAAACATAATTAAAATAGATATGCCCTATCAAAGTTGGACTGTTCTCTTCTGTGGTTACATGTAGCAAACCAAGGCAGAATAACATAACTGAAATCAATGGAGTTAATCCTATATGATGCTGTTGTAACTGGGAAAAAAGATGGACCCTATATTTACCCCTAAATCTTTCAAATAAAGCCATCTGCTCAGAAGTTTGGCCAGAACAGGTTTTAAGCCATCATCCTTGCAATAAAAGGAAAGTGAATGATTCTGTGAGGCATACCAGCTTTTTGTACATAAAAATGAAGCCACCTTAAAAGTCTATTGACTTTCCAGTAGGTTAATATTTTCTAGTAGGTGACTATAGTCCATAAAAGTCAAGTCTGAAAAGAGATGAACATAAGTTCTTCAAAGTTGCTATAAATTGCTGAAATTTGCCTGAATCCTTACTGAGTATGTAACACAATAAAGTCTGGTATTTGACCTTTGAGGTCTAGGTTTAATGGGAATCCATAAATGTACCAGCTCAGTTTACAGAGACATCCTATCCCAAATTTTATAGTGCAGATGTGCACTGTTGTTATTAAGACTGCAAAAACCCTTGGTCAGTATTTTTTCCCTGCACTTTCTAAGTATCAGAATGTGTGACATACCAAGTTGTTTTCAAAATTCAAATATTTAACTGCCTACAGAAAGTTTTCACCCATGTTGGATGGCCAAAACCATAAGGTGTGAAATTCTCCAAGCAGCCCCCAGTTTCCAAGACTCTGTTTGAGCAGTATGAGGAGGCCCTTGCTGCCTTTGCCTTGCTGGCTCTGCTTTCTAAGTCTTTTTTTCTGTCTTTCTTTTCATGGGTATTTCACACTTTCAAAGAGTTATCTTCTAAAAGCTTTTTTCCTCTATTCGAAATTCTGAAATATGTAGGAGTTTGGCATGGGATTCAGAGCCAAACAAAGGCTCATAATCTGTTTTCTTTCAAGAACCTGAATTCCTGAGAAGTTAGTGGGCTTGTTTTTCTTTGATTGTAAGTACTGTAAGTTTCAGTTGAGGTATAATTATTTTTCTATCTTATAATTATTATTGTAAAAGCAGTTTCACCTAGTCTGGAAAGCAAACAAAAATAGCTAATAATGAGTTCTGAATAACTTGGAGTCAGTTCTCAGAATGCTAAGCAAGTACTTGCTGCAGCAAGCTCTCAAACTTTGCATCACTTAAAATGAAAATTCTTCTGTAGCAAAAGGCGAGAAACTTTTTTTCTTAACACTAACTCTGGCACTGTTTGACCTCAAAACATGATTTATTTTCTTTTAATTGAGAATGAGTGTCTTGATAAATCCTCAAGTCTTTATTAAGGATGTCTTCCTGTTTGATGTTCTCTTTTGTTGAGGTTTCAATTATTTAATTACAGGTCTTGATATGAAACTAATCATGCATGCATCCGTATGAAGCTGGCATACTGACAGGATAAAATCATTAAACAGTCATTACTATAAACTGACGTCGGCCTGTAATTTTTGCAGTTAACGGGGGAGTTGATGCTTGGTGAACAATCCGATTAAAACTGGCAACAAAAGACTTAAAATGTCAGCCAAATTGCTTTTTAATAGTCAATGCAGCCGTCACAAAACATAAACATTAAAGTCCCCATAGTAGCATAAAGCTTCATGGTGAAACAATTCTAGAAAATGAATAATAATTACAGTATCCTGAGAATTCTCTTAATAGATGTATGCTCATTAAAATACTTTGTTGGTTAGATTCATATGAAAAAGTATGTTTCCCTTGATACTTCTTTATGCATTTGTTTTGAAGGTTTTATTCGGTATTTTATAGACATAATTTCTAGTAATATTCAAAAATGTGTGTTTTATTTACAATGAGTTTAAATAACTGTATATAGATAAGCTTTGAGTGAAACACAAAGAAATGTGTTGTGAGGTGAGCTGAGGATATGGTCACAAAGAACTTTTATCACCAATTAATGCTGTAAATGACTGTAATCTTTGTTAATTTTGAATTGCACTGGATTCCTTTTTCAAGTTGAGCAAGTCTAGCAGGCAAAGCTTGTTGAAGCTTCCGGCCTGAAGTTAACCAGCTGAATATGTTCCTGCAGCAGTGGCCCTATGGGTACTTGATAGATGCTCTGCTAGAACTGCAGAGGTGTTTAAGAGTGCAGGGCTCCTAACAACAGACACTAGAGTGGAGTTAAAAATGCTAATAGCTCTGTGGAACCAGGCCACAACCCCCAGTTTAGTGGAGAGGTAGGAGCATATTGGTATGAAAATCTACATGCTCACTTCTAAATGCCTAAATATGCATCAGAGAGACTGACTTGGAAGCTGTGGGTTTGTGCCATGTTATATTCATTTTCAGGCATTAC
>NW_008659785.1:54278-59188 GCF_000695815.1 Acanthisitta chloris | reverse complement strand
AGTTTTGCTTTCCTTTTTTTAATCTTTTTAAAATAATCAATTTGTTGTTTACCGTCAGTTACACATGTACCATTGTCTTTCCCCCCAGCCAGCTCAGGACTATAGGAGAAGTGTCAACATTCCTAAATAAAATGTTAGCAAACATCAATGCAGGAATAGATCTTTTTGTAGAAGTATTTTGTTTGTGAATTCAGTTGAGAGGGTCAGGAACTTGTTTACGATCTGTAGGGATAAAAGACAGGGGTAGTCATTCGGCTAATTCTACTCTGAGGTATATCCTTTTACTAATATGGTGTAATTTAGATATAATGTAGAATCATTTGGTGAGCAACAGATAGCTTTCTGTTCTGTTATCTGACAATTATATGCAACCTCCTTAAATGGTACCATGTAGTTCTAAGGGTTACCAAGAAAAAATTGAAGCTAACTATCCTACAGCTACGGTTACCTTCTTGCTTTTAAAAGAAAAATGTTTCCCTTTTTAAAAAGAATAATTCTCTAAATAGAGTATTAAAGGATAATTTGAAATTATTCTCTATTTAAATATTTGTTTCTCTTCTAAAGCAAAACTTCAAAAGGACAATATATGTTTTGAAACTAGAATTTGTGTTAAATAACTAAGAAACTTGTCAACTGAAGTTTGTGAAGTAGAATGTAAGTGAAATTGAAGGAAACAGTCTGGTTTCCTGTGAGCTCTCTACCCTGACCAACAGGGAACTAGTAAGGTTGCTGAGAAAAATCTGTCCTACTGCAATTTAGGTTTTAATTGCAAATTGATTTATAGGTCAGACCACTCTGAGGACAGGATAAGATAGGAGGGGACACGTGTACTTTGATTTATTTATTTATTCTTTTAAAAAATGTTGTCAAGTATATTTCTTGACCAATCCTAAGCATACATTTGCCATTGCTGTAGAACAAAGCCATCCAAATAGCCCCAGCACTGCTCTGGTGTTCTTGAACCATCACATCTCTTCCCTAGGAAGGCAGGGAAACGGGCTGGAAGTAAACTATTCTATAGAATGCCCAAATCTAATTAAAAATCCCTAATACCATGATAGGGCCTAAAGTAAGTTAGAGTTTATTTCAGTGTGATGGCCTTGCATGGGACTCCTCTGTATCCTCCAGCTGATGTTGAGCCCTGCCTAAGGCTTTATGCCTAACTCTTACAGCCATTGCAGTCTATTTAACTGGCCACAGTGTTCCACAAAGTCAAGTTGCTAAGTCATCTGTCAAAAAAAATGCATCTTGGTATTTATTTGTAAAACACTACTACATTAGTATTATTTTGATGAATTTGAGGTAGATATGCATATAGAGCCACAGTTAAATTCTACATATGTTTACATATTATGGATGCATTTGGCAGCTTTTTCTCCCCCTCCACAGGTTATTATATAACCATAGGTAAAAGAATTTTTTAATACTTCCTATAGTCATATAGCAGTCACTGGAAATACATATAAAGATGATCACATCAAGCAATTTAATGTCAAGGTGAAATCCATAATAAAAACATAGGGAATGCAGTTTTATTGAATAGAAGAGATCTTCATTTTTGTCTATGAGCTATACACATGTTCTTTAGAATATTAGGATCATAGAAACTAGTCAATATTTCTCCTGATGGTCCCTCCTTAGTACCTTTGAAAAGGTTTGGCTTAAAAATGCAGTAAATAGATGGGAGTAAAGTCAATTCCCAAGTGATCCAGAAGAGCTTCAAGCTTCTTCATCTGTAAATGGTATTGATCATAAAAATGGATCTAGTATTTTCAATTATGCTCTGCAAAATAATGTCAGGAGACATTCTGGATGTCTGGTTTTAACAGGATAATTCAGACTGCAGAGAGTTAGGTGTCCTGAGCAAAGCTTTTATGTATCCAGGTGGGAGAAACTGGAGTATGATTCATCCTTGAAGTGAGAAAGTTCAGGTACTTCCACCTGGAATTAAACTTAGACTAAGTTTGCGGTGCTGCCAACATAGCACTAGCTCTGTCTGAGTCCAAGTATACAGGAGATATGCTTGGGATCTTCCCCCCAGTATTTCAGAGCTCATCAGGGCTTGAGTTTGTGTCCTGATGTAACTGGCAGGTTAAACCGTGACTTAGGGCTTATCATATTGTCATATTTCTGTAGAGCCACAGAATAGTTTATATTTACAAAAATATTAACCAGCAAAATGATCTCTCTCGTGACTGAACTTTAAGTTGAACAGGATTCTGTACTTCTGTCATCTGGGACTCATGGGACTCATGTCACTGTCCCCATCCTAGAGAAGGCAAGAACTAAAAGGGAATAGTCTTCACCTAAGCTCTCGCAGTGCAGCAAACTCAAATGCTGCAGAGCTTTCTGTTATTCAGGTCTGTAACCGGCCAAGGCCTCAAGTAGTCTTTTTTTTCTTGAAAATGTTGCAAAATAACAGGAACACAGATGAAGCAGGCAAGAGGCAGACAGGGTGGTGACAAAGTGCTTTAATACGTTCATGATATTTCCACTGACCTAATGGGCTAAATACACTGTGTGTTTCAGTATGATTTGTAGTTGCTAATTCCATTATCCATAGATCCCTTTCAGAAAGCCCTCACAGCTAATGAACTTAATGACACAAGGGCCAAAACTTGAATATTTATCACTGCCGAAAACCATCAATAACTGCCGAAACATTAATTTTTACAGCCACGAGTGCTTGTAACCTATTTTACCAATCATAAACTGCTCTTTAATCAAAATCTGTTCACCTCTAAGGTCATCAAAACTTGCTGCCAGGCTACTTGTAAGTGCCTGGCTTTTGCAAACCTAGATGACAGGCTTACTGTGCAAGCTATAATCTCTCCCGCTTTGTTCAGAGTTTTAGAATAGTGATTGTACTGTCCCCTGTGAGTTGCCACTGATAGAAGTTATGACTTGTGATATTGACTGAACCCACCACTTTTAAGTAATGGCAGGATTTACGCATTCTCCTGAAAATATCACCTTTAAGCTGGCTGGGAGCTGTCAATCTTCACGCTGTCCTTTGAATACTGTGTGATGTTAATTGTACCAGCAGCTGCTTGATCTGCTAAACAAACCCCTGGAAGCCTGAGCTGGTTGTTTAGGCTGTTTCCTCAATCTCTATCAGAAGTGGAGTGCTACTTTTCTTCTCCCTTCACGTTTTGTCCTTGACCTCTGTGACTCAACCACCAAAGGGCCTGTCCTGTGTTGGCACAGATTATAGTGATTTAAGAGAGTCCTGTCTCAGCTGGATGGGAATTAGAGAATCTGATGGATGTACCACATACAAGGAAGGAGAGGGAAGGGAGTGGGTAGGATCATATCACTGCGGATTTTTTTCATATTAATTGACAGAAATGGGAGCATGTCACATAAACGGAATGTTTTTCACATAAGTATAATGCATAGAGCACATTAGTATTTAACATCTATATGAGGAAGTACCATAGAACAAAGCTATAATTCAGGCAGTTCAGTAGAATAAAGGCATCTCAAGAACTCTTGCTCTTCGCTCCCCTCTGGCAATGTTTATTTTATGTGAACACACATCGCCGTGTTTATATTGTCAGGTGCTTCTGCATGATAACATTTAAACCTTGCATCTCATCCACAATACACAGCATTATAACCTGAAACTCTTTTCTGGTTACAAACTGCAGCACAGAGAGGAACATCTTATGGTGCCGTGTTTATGACCAAAATTATTCTACTTCAGCAATCAGGCTCCCAAGTTAAAACACTGAGTGATGGAGTTAATTAAGGAGGAGTAGTGCCATTGTAGCTCTAATACTCTGCAGATATAACTGCCTCTAAAGTGAGGCAAAGCTTGTCAGAAAAGGTAATGTCTTTCATTGCACCAGCTGATACAGCTGCAGAAAAAGAAAGAGCTTTGGGCCCACAAGCCTTTCTTTTGCTTTGAGTATATTAACATTTCTATCATCAGAAAAAGCAAAAACACTCCTACACACACACCTTTAAAAAATGGTGTATCAGTCTTCTTTAAAGAATTGTACAAAGTAAAACTGACAAGTTAAGTATACAGTACAAAGACGACAGATGCCAGAATTTTTTGAGTCCTGAAAGACAGAATATTATTAAACGCATCCTAGCCACAAAGTTGGAAAAGGTGGCCATGTGATAGTTCCCTAGGGATAAATCACTGCCTTTCCTATTCTAATGAGTTCTAAACTCCATTCTTTTGCCTGAAAATTTCTGCCACATCTTTCTGCAGCTGAGTCAAGAAATAGTTTGTCTGCAGAGACCCTTTGAGATATATCAGATTTGTTTTCCAAAACACTATGAGATCTCCAGTATTTTTTTCACTTTTATCATGCCACTAATTGAAGTGTCACCAGAAATAGAGCCCAGCAGTGCTGGCAAATACAGAAGTCCTGATGATGAAAATTCCTTAACCTCTCTGTTACTATGGTTTTTAAGGCATTAATACTTGATATCATATTCAGGTAATAAAGTCCACTTATACTATTTGATTTTTGAAGATTTTCTAATAGACAAGTAATACAGTATTTGTTTGCTAGAAATGGACCAAAAATGTAAATTAATGGGAAAATCTCAGACTCATATTAGTCTAACTAAATAAATATGGGCTCCAGAAGAAATTTCAGTTGAGTTTAGTGCTATATCACAAGAGATTGTATTAGGCAGAATTGAAGAAGCATAAAACATTCACTTCTATAAAAGCACCAGTGTTTTAAAGACCCACCTGGTGGTGATGCTCCCATCATTCCTTTGTACTCTGGCGTTTCAAATTGGGTGATTATGTTTTTGTAAGGTTTCCTAGAATGAGGTCTACTATGACTACATACAAAATATAGTTACTTAGGTCTTACAGAACAAGTTTTGACTTTTAATGTAAAAACAGGAAAGGAAGTGCTGCCATCATACAGTCCTTACTCTCT
>NW_008659785.1:40611-54253 GCF_000695815.1 Acanthisitta chloris | reverse complement strand
AGTAAGACTATACCACGTTCAATGTGAATGTTCCTTGTGTTTTAAAAGGAGTCAAATTGCATTATATTTAATTTTCAAATATGGCTAAATTTCAAATGCTGTAGGGAATTGTTAGAATACTTATTTTGCCAAGTATCTTTTTGTTAAAATGATCCACAAATTAGGAGTTAGAAGCTCTTATTGTATGTGTGCATAATTGTAAGGGATTCAAGGGAATTGAACATATGTGATACTGAGAACATAAAGGAAACATTTAATGGGATCCATATGAACACATTGTACTGCATGTTTAAGTATTATACATCATTTCTTTGACATCATTACATTATAATAATGTAAATCTAGCTGCATTATATTCTCCTTCACACCTTTCAAACTATATGACATAAGAACAGACCAAACAGATTCAATAAATATCAGAATGTTGTATGGAACACCAACGTCTCTGTTGATGTTTCTTTGGCAATGAAGTGCTGTGCCAGTTTGGATGTAGCTTGGAGCAACCTGGTTGAGTGGAAGGTGTCCCTGCTCACAACAGGGAGGTTGAAACTAGATCATCCTTAAGGTCCTTTCCAACCCAAACCATTCTGTAATTCTAAGACTCTATGATCTCTGCTTGAAAAATGATGACAGACTGGTTTGTAACTGAGAAGTAATATACCCACATAACTTTTTAAAAAATGAAACTAAACTCTTTGAACATATGTTGCTCTTTCATTCATTAAATAATGGATTGCCAGCTAATTCATACTCAGCTGAGACACATCTAGTAAGAAAAAAAAATAATAAAATCTAAACATCCCAAGAAATAATGAATTCAGGAACGGAAAATAATTAAAATATCTCAAAATCACTACAGGTTAGTTGCAAACCTTTTATGGTTCATTACGTTTTAGTATATTCTCTCCGATATACTTCACTTAATACCGATACAGGCTATTATAGTCTTGTCAGTAAATGATAAAACAGTTCAATTACCCCTTCTTTTATATGGATCCTAAAAGAATAGTAAGGCATATTTCTAAACTGTTAGGCAAATACTTCTGCCAAGGCCTGGCTAATTTTCAAAACTTAAGTTTTAGTCATGTGCTAACTAGGTGATTAAGCTGTTTATTTAATTTTTGTCAGTCTGTAAAGCAATTTGGCTACACGTTTATGATTATAATGGCATTTTAGCCAGACTCTTAAGGAGAATGAGTTTATGTTAATGCTGTGCTTGTCCATCTGTCTGTGCCTCCAATGCCTTTTGGACAGAATGGCAGCACTCAACCACCATGGCAGAGTCAGGGAAGTGTCCACGTTAACTAACTTTCCACTTTCTGAAAAGCAGAGGCCTAGTAAAAAAAAAACAAGATGCGAATTATTGCAGCTGCTGAAAGAAGCAGCAGCAGTAGTAGTAGCAGAACTCAACAGCTGAAGAGGAGCTGTTGAGGTTCTTGCTCTGCAATTGAGATACCAAGCTGCATTATACAACTGCATGTGTTCACTATTGATCATGGGCCATCCAAAAGAATAAGCCAAATACAAACAAGAAGAAACATTCAGGACAGAAACAGAACTCCTCCCTTCAAACTTAAAACAAAAGAGAGCAAGTAGAAATTCTTCAAACTGGCAGAATTAAAAAGAAATATTTTCTTGTTTATACCTGGCATCAATACAGCATATTCTCCTTTGGTGTGAGTGTATGGAGTTTGGGAAGTGTCTCAAGACAGAAAACCTAAACAAATTAACACTGTTATTGAAGAATGAAAGCAACATCCCTAAAAATAAATTTTAAAAAAGGTGAATAGAAGTCTGAGTGGAGTTTATGGATTGGATGGAGAATGTGCGAGTTAGAGTAAGACCAAACAGATTCAATAAATCATCAGAATGTTGTATGGATCTTTTCAGGAAACATCACAGTTCTAGATGTGCTCTGCTGAAAGGGGAGGACTGTTTTAAAAATCATGAATTATCAGGGGAAAGAATTTAGAAATTTTCTAAGCAGCCTCTTTGTTTCTGTAAAAAAATGGTCTAAATGCAAGTGTAGATGAGAAGGCCAATGATGAGGGCCAAGAGCATAGCTCCAGGCTTGGTAGCTTCTCATGTGGAAATCTCATTTGAAGCAAATTATTGTAAATGTAAAGTTTGAGCTGAAATCATGTTTTATAGCTACATTTTTAGATGAACGGAAATCTCTGTCATGTCAATGAACAATTCAAAACAAATAATGCTGTATTTGCATATCATACATTAACGTTTTGATGTAAAAGAATTAAAAAATTTTAACACTATTAGCACCATTAAAAATGAGAGCACGAGTTGTTATGGATAGCACTAGCTAAGCCAATTCCTATATCAGTCTCATACATTTTGGAATCTTGTGGGCTTTGACAAATTAGCTCACATAATATCCCTTTGTAGATATTTAAATGATTTTGCAGAAAGTTATTTTACAGAGTCTACAGTTTGTTTAGAGTACTGGAGAATCCTAACTGTGCCTGTTTGGATTTAATGCTGCTTTATATCCCAGGCAACATTTTTTGTGGTATAAAAATGAAGTTAATGAGATATAGACTTAGTTTCAAATGAAATAAAACTGTCTTTGCCAAAGTAGAAAGCCTGTAAAAACTAATTGGAAACTCAGGCTGATTCTCAGTGTAATGAGTTTGCAGTGATTCACTGAAATGAGGGTATGATGCAGAAGACACTACTTTAAATGAACAATCAGGATCCAGTGTGAGGTTTTCTGTGATGCCAGTAGCTGGACAAAAGATGACAAGTGTGATAATTAAAAAGGGATCCCCCAGGAAATCTGATGTGTTATTGTGATAAATTGCACTGGAAGTATAAGAACCTTACCAACCAGAAAGACTTCATGGTTCACAAAGCAGAACCAGTGTCTTGCATGGAACAAACGAAACTCTTGTCGGGTAATTGTGTGCTATGGACAGGATAGGGGCAGGACAGATACAAGGGGAAGAAGGGAACTAGAAGATGTGTTGTCATATAGATTGTATAGAGTTTTTTTCCATTTACCCAGAGAAGCATCACCTTGGCTGCTTGGCATTTACTGCATAGCTTTTGATGTATCTTGTACAGTCTGTGTGTCCTGGCAAAGATCAGCATTTTTCTAACGGGACAGTGGCACAACAATTAAAATGGCTTGTCATGCAAATTATAGGTTGTATAATAATCCTGCAGATTTTCTGTAGAGTGAATTTAAGATTGATGCCACTAAGTAAGGGAATGGCATTGATCAAGTACTTGAGGATGCTGGACATCAAATATTATGTCCAAAATTTGGGTAGCTTTCACTTCTAAAATAGCAGGATACAGGATTTACTGAGATTAATTATTATATGAAAGTGCCTTAGCAGATTATTTTGGAGCCCTGGACTGTTGACTCCAGTGATTTAATTTACTGAGGTCTCCAATTTTCTAATATGCTTAGAAATGCTTTTCTGGTATATGCAAACTAATATTACAGCGTAAACCTTAGTGCAACTGTAAGAATGCTGCCTTGATAAAAGATCAATGAAATTAAAAGGATTAAGCCTGGGCCAAATCCATGACAGCTTTGCTTACCACAGCATAGAAAAGCTTATGTGGAGCACTAAACAACCTTGTTTCTCCAGCTGGGGTAAATTGTGACTGTCATGGAGAAAAAAGTGCTTTTTTTTTACACAAGCCGTTCCAAGAAGGGAGGCAGCACACTTTCATCTTTCACCTTGAAGACACATCATGTCATAATTTAAAGGAAGCGTGTGTTGTAAACGGATGGCAACAACAGTTCCTTGCAGGGAATTTTTGCAGGTTCATCAGAGCTTCGCTCCAGCTGGATTTGTGCAAATTTAACTGGACATCTGCTAAGGTAAAAGGGAGAGTGAGGGTGAGTATAGAAATGGGACATGGCTTCGTTAGACACTAAGGTGAAGTAGCTGGAGGAGTTTCAGGTTAATAACTTTGCAGTTTATTCAATTTGGCAGCAATTTTTATCAGCGTCTTCTTTGCAAAGTGTTTTGTATTGTTCTTTTGCAACTGTATTTCTTGCCTCATCCCTCTGGGGTGCTGGAGGGCAATGCTGAGGGTCCATTGGGCAGTGGCAGCACAGATAGCAGGGCCCTGGGTGCCCACCACAATGTCTTCTTCTCAGATGGTCCAGTGGCTGTGAGTTCCTTGCCAGTTCATCTGCCTTTAGCTGCCAGAAAACCTTTTCTCTGGGTGTCTGGATCATGAGTGCTTCAGAGACCTTCTTTCAGCTCTCATCTAACAAATGCAGTAACAGACTCACAGAAATGTGTTAACATTGTTTTATGAAATATGTTTCTTAGGTAGTAGGAATTACTCAATTATTTTCTTTCTCAAATTGAAATGCAAGTCTAATGTTTCTACTGTGTCTATGTTTTTTCACAGATGTTCTTAAATGAGAGTTATGCCTCATGAAATCAGCTGGTATCTGTGCTGCAATTCAATGTCAGCTTGATTTATTTGTTATTTACCTTCATCCTCAAAAAATCCTATGACAAATTAAGTAAATGTTATGACTTCTTTTTTATCTTTTTCTTTTTTGGTTGTTGTTGAACTACAGTGCTGTAGGGTATGTGTCTGTATCTGATAGTCTCCATTTCAGTAGACTGTTATATTTTAAATTATTTAACATGTTGCAAAAACATTTTACAGGAAATAGGGTTACCAACCTGATAAAGCACAATGCTTTATTCCCAATAATTATTATATCACAGAATCATAGAATGGTTTGGGTTGGAAGGGACATTGAAGATCGTCTAGTTCCAACCCCATTGCCATGGACAGGGACACCTTCCACTAGACCAGGTTACTCAGAGCCCTATCAAACCTGGCACTGAATACTTCCAGGGATTGGGCATCCAAAGCTTCCCTGAGCAATCTGTGCCAGTGCCTCAGCACCCTCACAGTAAAGAATTTCTTCCTAATATCTCATCTAAATCTGTCCTTCAGTTTAAGACTTTAGTCTCCTTTTGTTGGTTTTTTTAAAAATTAAGATGAACATAAATGAACAACTAACATCAAAATGACATTCAAACACTGTCTTGATCTTTCTAAAATGTGGGTTTCTGTGCCTTTTCCTTGTTGTTTCAGACATGCCAGGGAGCCCACATAACCAGTTCACCTTCAGACCCCTCCCACCGCCACCTCCACCACCGCACGCTTGCACCTGCGCCAGAAAACCACCTCCCACAGCTGATTCTCTGCAGAGAAGATCAATGACCACCCGCAGCCAGCCCAGTCCTGCTGCCCCGACTCCCCCCACCAGTACCCAAGATTCAGTGCATCTCCATAACAGCTGGGTCCTGAACAGCAACATACCACTGGAAACCAGGTACAGACCAACCTGTTGTGCACAAGTATCACAAATGTTGATTAAAAAAAAAAAACATGGGGAGGTGGCCTGACGTTAACAGGAGATGGTGATGGGCAATTGCAAGTTCGTCGTTCGGCTCATGCCAATGTGTTTTGATTTGATGCCATCTCAAGTAGCCAAGTGACATCTTATTTACTTGATTCGTCTAGATCGTTAATACTCATAAATACATGTTTTGAAAAGCTCTGGAAGGCATTGAGTTCTTTAAGGTGTGTAGGTTGCACTGATATTTTATGCTTGTGTCTGACATCCACCTAGTTTGATCCAGAGAATATAAGGTACTCTGCATGGAAATGTTTTCTTTTCAAACACATATGTCCAAGGGCCAGTAATCACAATTTGTCACTGAAACCTAAATTTTGTTCTTTTATATGAAGGGATTTCTTTATTTTATTACAAAACTTAATTTTTATATACATCTTTAAACACTTAACTGCTGTTCATCATAAGTGTCAAATTAAGTTTTATTTCTCTTGTTAAGTTGAAGAATATGATGATTTATTCTGAAATCAAACTGGTGTAACAAGCTTAGATATCTATCTATACCTTGTGCTGCAAAATAGCTGATTCCTGGGCATCCCTGAGCATTCTGTACCCATAAAGTACCTTAATGGTTAGGCAGATCTTGCTTAGCCTTTTTGCATCCCTGTTCACTACATTCTCATCAGAGCACACTGGGGAAAAATACTTTGCCATTTTTTTGATTTCAGTTTAATTTTTCTGGTTTGTTTTTTTTTTTTCAAATTTGAAGCTTCTCATAAAGGATAAATTAAAATACTCTGTGTATAGTTATATATATAATTATGTAAAGGGCTGTGCAGTGGATTAGGAATTCAGACTGGAAAACATCCTGTGAGTTACATGTTAGTGATTCACAAAGTCTGGGAATTTTCCACATTCCGACCCTTCAGTGGTTGTTTCAGCTGATTTCATGCCCCCTCTGGTCACTCCCTGCAGCCTCTCATGAAGCTGGCTGAAAGGCTCTATAATCTGAAAGAAGAATCTGTGAGTCTGTTTGCCAAGATGTATCTGGAGTTTGTGTACAGACAAGTGCTATAGCAGGGGAACATTGTAATAAAAGCCATTTGTGATCACCACTTCCCAGAAGTGTATAGTACACAGCACAGCCTTAGAGAAAAAGAAGGGCTTGCAGCTTGGTTTTCCTTCCTTTAACATGGAATGATTCAGCTAGAATAGAACAGATATCTGGATTCTCTTGCTTTTCTTCTCCATTAATGTTTAACTGCCCATTAAAAATAATCCTACAAAATAAAGGGAAACATGCCAATGGCAGCTGTGTTCCTGTACTAAATCTTTAATAGTACCAAATCTACCTAATATCTACATACCTAATATGTCTAAGCGGATTATTTTTTTTTACATTTGGAACATTTGCAATCAAAAAGAAGACTTAGACAGTAATGTATTCCCTACTGTAACACTAGGCGAAAAAATCAGAATGCACATGTTCAGCTCTTCTTCTAACTGTATCTTCTGTTAATCCATAAACAGTACATGTGTTTGATGGTTTATCTACTGCTATGGAGGATTAGAGAATTTTCAGACAGGAAAAGATTTCCTAGAACTAATTGTGTGACTGTAAAACCTGTTCACTCTGGACAGTCAGAAACGAAGCGAGTTTATGAGTCTGCTCATAATGATAACACGTTACATTTATGTAAAAGAAAATTCTGTAGTTCTGAAATGTTTGCAATACTCTGATTAAACATATATTCTTATTAGAATTTGAAACCCTAGATTAGACCTCAGGCTGCAGTAAAGGCATATACTGAGGTACATGTTCTGAAAGTCTATTTGTAGAGTAAAACTTGGTAATATTTTTATAGAAAATGACAAATCACAAATTCTGTTTTATGCTTCATCTAGAGGTGTTATATGCACTAATCTGCAAAACAGTTTTGTCAAGACCTAGGTTACCAACCCAACTGTTTAATGACAAGACTGACTTGGAATGACAAAATTAGTTGTTCAGTTTCACTCAAGCTTTTGTCAAAGCCCAAATGAGAGTCTAGCTGTATGTCATTGCCAAGGCCAGTTCTATAACTCTGGCAGTGATTCTGATTATAAGCAACCCAAATAAAACTAAGAATTAGGAACACCTTTAAAACTTCAGAGGGCATGTCATCAAACAGCTGTTGAAGAAGAAATTGAAGGGCTGTACCTATAGGAGGTATAAAAGCTCAAGCTGGTGACTGACTGTGCCGTAGCCTTCAGCACTGTAATGCACCTGCAGACACAAATGCAGGCTCTATCTGTATGCATGCACACACAGTTTGGGAAGAAAACCCATATTCATTATTAAAATGACTTATGAACATTCAGTAATTTCATTGTCACACAGAAAAATAATTTGTATGTATTGGCAGGAAAAGACTGCAAAGATCTCTCACACCACATAGAAACACGGGAAACATCAATTCACTTTTTTTAGGATAATGTTATTGGCCTCTTACATAAATTGATTTTTTTCTTCTCCCCCAGAATAAAATACTTGTAACCTACTGCCTATTCGCTTCCTTTCCACTAAAATAATTGTTTTTTCAGGTTTCATAGATAGTTTTCTGTAATGTTTCAAATCTTATGATTTGCAGTGTAGTACATCGTCATTATCTCTGACAGCCCTATCTGAACATGGCTTACTACTTTTTATGGAGTGGGTATAAAACCCTGACAATTCAAAGGAGTGTTTTTCATTTTCTTCATGCCCTATTAGTTGTCTCAGTATTTGTTTCCATGTCTTGCTTTTTTGTTTTGGCTTTTTTTTTTTCTGATGTTTGCTATTTATTTTCCCACTTCAGTCAAGCTCCCAAATAAGAATTAAAAACTAGATGTTAAGTAAAGGTTTTTACTTGACATTCATTCTGATCCTTCCTATAGTCTGTTACAGTTCCTTCATGGATACACCGTAAGACACACTTATTTTCAGTAAAGTTTTGTATTTAGGTTACCCAAGCATTAGAATTTTTAAGTTTACTGTCTAAATATCAAAACTTAGCTAATTTTGATTTTGATTCAAGGTGGAGTTTTTTTATAGTCTTGTTTTGTGCTTTATTATTTAACATATTTGCTGGTTCTTTCCTTTTTTAAAATCAAATATCTTCCTAGTTCCTCTAACCCATTTAGCAGTGTTGGCAGTAAGGTTAATGCTGTGCTGAATGGACTGAAATCTCCCTTCACTGCACTGGCAATGATCCAAGTCCTGTGGAAAAAGACAGCTTAATTTAAGTAATCTTATCACCATGGTAATAGCTCCTCTAAGGGGACAGTGAGGTACCAGACCATAAACCTGAGATTCAATTATCATTAATTTATATAAAACTTTGAAGCACTAGAATAATAAGAGAACTATTTGGGGTTCAAGGCAGTTATGATTTTCAGTTGCTATTAAGCAATATTTCAGAGCCCTAAGGTTTGATTATGTCTCTAAACACTTAGAAACTTTGAGAGTTTTGGAGTTCAAGAAATATATTCAGATCATTGTGTAGATGGAGGCATTCCTTTCTGTATTACATAGTAATTTAAGGTGGATATTTATGACTAGCTGGATTTGTTGTACTAGAAATATCTCTGTTATAATTCTATTTGGTATGGGGAAGATCTTGACAATCTATACTATGGTTTTCTTTGTTCATTTTAGATCAGGGTCATCATTATTTGTCCTCTTCAGAAAGTACATTGATAACCTTCAAATCACAGACACCTGTGCATAATTCCTTTCTCTGTAAGCTGGACTAGTTCTAAAAGCATAAATAATTAAATAAAAATACATATATAAATACACACAAAGTTCAGTGTGAGCTCTTGGAAGGTTTGGTCTTTCTCCTTGGTCTCTGCATTTGAGCATCTTGTGAATCTTGCCTCCAGTGCAGACACACAGAGAGCACTTTTGTTTCTTCACTTTTTCCCCCCCAGTTCAATGTTTCCATAGCAAACAGAATGGCTTTTACAGCTCCCAAGGCAGACAGGTGTTAATGATCGTAAGCCACCAAGCAGGGACAATTCTATTTGAGCAATGCCATTCACTAGGAACTTGTTTGCAAATGGAGCCTACTCCTGAGTTAAATGACCAGATTTGGGGCTATTCCAAGAATAAATAAAGGGGAGGGCTTCCTTTATGATCTTTCCTTCAAATCAGGTTGGCTAGTATTTGCTGTTATGACATTTCACTTGTATTTTCTCATTTTCTACCTAATTAAACAATAAATCTGACCTATATAGAGGTTGACCATATTAAAAACAGACACATGGCAAGGGTATTAAATTCAGTCTGAGTCCCATGTGTTTTCACTGCACAGCAGAAAAGATCTAAAAATATTTCAGACTTCCAAATCTTAAAGGACAAATTGAAAAAAAATGGGCATTAACTTAAAATAAAAGCCGTAAATATGACCTTAAATTTAATAACACAAGGAGGAAGGAATCTTTTATGGAAATAAAAGTATAAATTTTTGTTAGCTACAATGAAGTACAGTTGTCATATCAACAGCAATGGCACTTGAGGATCCTAATTTTGAATAATTTGAGATCCAGTAACTAAGGACGATAAGGTGATTTAGACTGTTCATATACTCTGTTGCATTTTCTCTTTGTGAGAAGCTCTGGTTTGGGTTTCCTTGGAAGAGCAGAATAGTATTTGTGTACGGGTTTTTATGCAGGCTCAATGTAGTATCTTGAACAATCACGCTGCAGATAGTCTTTGCTCATTATTTTGAATAATGTAATGGTGTATAAAGTTATTACTAAAAATAAAGCTATGTTGTGATTTTATGGCCACCAATGAGCAAGCAGTATGAAACACAGTGTTTCCACTTAGAAAACCAGAAACAGACTGAATCTAAATTTTGAAAGAGAAAGATAAGTACTGATTAATACAAAGGGTATAGGTTGCGAGAAAGGGTTAGAGATATGCAAAAAAATCTAGCTTTTCATTTCAAATAAAATCAGATATGTATAACATTATTGCCCAGAAATGTGCATCTATTCCTCAGATAGCTACTTCTAGGAATGCTGTATTGGAAGGCTAAATATTATTCACATACTTAATGTGGTACACCTCTTGTCAAGGAAAATTTGTGTTATTTGTCATGGTAGCTATACAGCTTGGATTAGACCATATGCATGTGAGTGTAGGTATTTGGAAGTAGACTCAAATGCTGGTAATGCAAGTCAGCATATGCATGAATATTCATGGGAAAAAATCCGTGGCAAAAAGAACTGTGGGGCAACTGCTTCAGTTACTCATTCCTTTCTTTGTTTTAAGTCGTGTTTCTAGCCACAAAATATAGGCAACAAAATTACAGTATTGAGTTTTTTGACCTTCTTGATTCATGGTTTCAAAGTACTCTGCAAATTTTACATACTTTATATGACTTACATAGCCATTGTTATAACTAGCATTGCTCTCATTTTCCATATCGAAAGTTTAAAATTTATTGAAAAAAATTGGAGTGAGCCACAAGCTTATTCCTTCCTTACAACTGTCTGTGTGCATTGATCAGTGTTACTCAGCTGTTGTTTGAGTTGTAGTGCTAAAACAAAGTTCTAAGCCACAGAAAATCACTTCTGAAAACTACTGAATTAATGTAGTGATGTCACCATGTATCATAGTAACAAAGCCCATGCTGATATGTACAAGAGCAATTTGTGTCCTCAGTGTGGTAATTTTTGTTTTATCTTTTTTTTTCTTTTTCTTTAAATAGCCAATGAAACCAGAAAACAGTTGTATTTTGAAAAACTGTTCCGTTTTAGAAGCTGTTCTTGATTGATTTTGGCACTGTCCTATATTTATATAATTATTGTCCCAGATTTCTGCCAAGGACTTGAAAGTTTAGTCACCTGGTTAACAGACTTAGCTTGCCTATGGCAACAACAGACAAGTGAGTCAGCATCACATCACTTGTTATGTACTGAAGCAAAGAGTAAAGGATTCCTTTTACATCCTTTCACATTCAGGGTCACAGGGCTGAGTTTTCAAATGCTATGTAAAGAAAGAATGAGTGAATAAAGGGAAACAATTCTCTGTGAATGATTCAAAAACATGTCCAGCTCAAAGAGGAAATTGTAACAAAGCAGGTCTATTCCCAAAGACAAATCTCCAGGGGTTTTCAAATTCATTTCAATTATACATGTAAAAATAGAATTATAAAATAAAGTAGATGAATAGTTTTATGGCCATTTCCCTCTTCCTTCACCCATAAGCATTCTTGTTCCTACAGTTCTTGTACACAAAAAGGTGAAACAAAGCAGATAAAATCATTGGTCAGATTCTTTCTATAAGTCATGTCTTATATTCAGATACAGTTTTCCTGGGCTGGTTTTTAAGATGAGGGTATAGTGCATATATCTCTGTTGTTGAACAGGTGTCTTGTTTTTTATACTTTATATTTAGAATAGCTATCTTGTTTTTATACTGTATAGTTTGCTGAGTGCTGTATGCGAGATTTCTAGAGAGGTCCCTATTATGATCATTATCTACGTTTAGAAGTTTCCTTTTTTATCCACTCCCACTTTGGGTACAGAATAGAATGGATAGAAAATCAGCAAAGATCAAATTTCTGCTTCTTACCACTGTCACAGGAAATATTAAGTGCCTTAAAATGGACAGGTACCAATGGGCTCCTTGTTGATGTTTTCCAAAGTAGATGAGCAACTGTATCAGTTGCAAATCCCTTTTGGCTACCATCTCATTATATTTTCTTGTTATGCCAAAATCAAAATCCTTCTTATGTTTCAGCTACTATGCCTCTTAAAAATTCCCTTTGCACTTCTATTGACATCTAAAGGAATTACTTCAGTTAAACATTGGTATAGATTTACAGTTATATACATTATATGCAATTATAAAATTTACTTGAAAAAATCGAGGAATTTAAATGTTTGAACTGAAATTACTTAGTTTTCCTATCATATAGCTTTGAAGCAATTTGTCATGCTTTAAGTAACTGTTTCTCGGATGTGAGACACATGTAAGTACAGACATATTCCTACTTGGATTCTGCAACAGAAAGCCACTAATTTTTTTGACAAGGCGCAGCAAGATTTGTGTTACTAAGTGACCTGGTACCTCCCTTTCAAATCTCCTTTTGTTCTTCATATTTTTCCTCTTATAAACCTGTAGTTTTTAATGGAAGTGGAAGGAAGGTATGTAATAGGAACAAATGAAGGTGGACTTCTAGGCCTACAGATGTTTGGCACAGGGTAAATGCATAGAACTTACAGAAGTGACAGCAAGCCCTTGACTAAATTGAGGGACATTTCTACAGTACTGGGATATAAAGATCTTTTCTCAGAATTTAATTATGGAATTCTGTGTGGGGTTAATCTGGTTTCTCTAATAGTATTATGTTACCACCACATGAATTCAGTTGGGATGTTGCTTCATGCATAGCTTTTATAAGACTTAAATTACTATTCCAGATAACAGGCAAAAGTACATAACAAAATATCCTGATAGAGAAGGGTGCAAAGAAATGAACTCTGCTCTAACCTTCTCCTAGCTGAGAATTCATCATTTTTGTATGAACTCTGCTATTTGAGTTATCTGCCATTCCTCTTGAGGTTAAACAAGAGCATTTGGATGAGCCGCACGAAACTGCTTCTTTACAGAAAGCAAGTGGTTTTGCTACCACCAGGACTAGGGACCAATTTCATGCCTTGTGCCACCTGAACTCCCCAATAACTCTCTTCCTTCAGTCCTTTTCTCTTTTCTGGGCATGTCTGTGTGGCAGGTTTAGAACTGGTTCCTGGTCACCAAGTGTGTGTTCTGGTTCACTCCCCAGGGTGTGCCGTGCTGGATGCTGGATGGGTGGCTGGAGGGGCCAGTGAGCTGAGTTTAGCAACAGGAGCTCACAGGGACTTTTCCTGGTTATGTTGTGTGGGGGTGTGGGGGTGCTGTTGAAGGCTTTGGTCCTGCCCCACCCCAATTTTTGTAACTCTGGTAGGATCTTTTTCTTCCACTTAATTCCATTTGAGAGGATTCAAAGTTCAAAAGTTTTATATTTGTAGAGATGTGCAAATGGATAGACAGGCAAACAGGCATTGTGGTTACCTCAAGGAGGGAATGATTTCCAACTGCCTCTTCTGTATGTGAAGTTATTACTGAGCCTTTAATATTTATTTATGTATTGAAATTATCAATGCAATAATATTAAGTGACTTTTATTTCACAAACAAATGCCCTACAGATTATGTCCTATATTTCCCTTTTTAAGACCATATTATCATCTTCTTTATGAATGT
>NW_008659785.1:34990-40533 GCF_000695815.1 Acanthisitta chloris | reverse complement strand
TTCCCAGCTTGCCAAAAAAAAAAAAAAGCCTTAGCTTTTCTCTCAGATCAAATATTAAAGCACATAGCAGACTGCAGTCACATCTAAACTTTTGAACTGCAAGTTTTATTATTTTGCTCTTTGGAGAGAGTACCTGATTTTATAGAATTGATAGCAACAGTTTAGAGTGTCCTGAGGTCCTTTGGGAACAGTGGTGTGCTCAGACAGATGAGGAGTCATCTGAGTTTATGAGAATATAGTTGCAGTCTAGCTTTGGAAATTTGTCTTTGTGCCACCAGTGTTTTTCAAATTCTATAGAAATGTCTTTGGGTACTTCCCCAAAAGTGGAAGGCATAAACAATTGAGATTTCTAACATTTTCATAACATTATGTCTGGTAGCTCAGTTTCAGTGACCAGTGTTTCAGAATCTCAGTTTTATTACAAATTAGAGTGGTGTAAATTCTCCTCTGTGTGCATGGAGTCATCTGTCCAAAAGGGAGTGAGTTGGATCCAGCTTCTGTGCACTCTTCTGCTAATAAAGAATCCCCAATGCACAGTAGCATTTTACCATCAACTCCTTTTATAAATCTCTGTGCAAGAGAATGAAATTATCCCTGGCTATTGATTGCAGGCTGTTAGAGCATTAATAATAACAACTTTCAGTTCAGCATTTCCTTCCCTTTACCTCTGATACCTTTGAGCTGTGCAACATAAAGGACAATCAATACTGCCAATATCAGACCTCTTTGCTGTAATTTTCAAAAAATTTAAATGAGTAATTATCTAATAAGTAGGTTTTTGTCGTTATGTCTTGAACCTGTAAAGCAAGAAAAGAACGATTGACTTTTTATATTTATAATATTTGTGTATATATGAATACATACTTCTTATAGGTACATGCGTATATTTAGTAACATATTTCATATTTTATATGGTGATTCTGCTTCTACTTCCTTCAATATCAATAGGAATTTTGCCATGACATTTATTCCTACCAAAAGTCTAAGTGACTATGTATCTTGTTAACTGCTGACTGAGAAATAAAGCTTCATATAGTTGCAAAAGCCTTCATGTGTGACAATGAGCAATGAATCCAAAATAACCAGCTGTGTTCTCATGGCCTGATAGAAAGTAAGCAGGTTTATACAGTCCTGTAGACAGTTATATTGCTTCATTTAAATTTATTATTTTACTACATTTGAGTTTAGAATTTTCAAACTAAAGTAGTTAAAGGTAACATTGCAATGTTCAGGGCATTGCTATCTATATAATTGTGTGTATCTACAACTGTGAAAGTCACTGGGAAGGAAAACTAGAATGCATTGTCTGATGTAATGCCAGGATGCTGTGCTCAGTTGGGGTCAGTTGTCCTGTTTTCTCCAAGTGTTGTTCCCTTGGTTAATAACTGTGAAGTAGGTGTAACTAGTATTCAACATAAGCAACACAAAAATTTAGTTCTTGTGGTTTAGTCATAAGATTCCTGCTACACAGGCACTGTAAACTGCAGTGCAAGCGGAAACCTGTATTATCATTTGCCTTCATTTTTATGTAACTATCTGAATAAAGGGCCCTTTAAAAGGTAAAACTGCTCTGTAATACCTTTTTATTTTCTCTAATCTGGCATTTTAAAACCTGTAACCTTTCTTTTAAAATCTTATAATGGAAATACATAATATCATACTCATTGCACCATTTTAGCAATTACCTTTTCAGAAACATGTATTTACAGTATTCTGAAAGTCAAACGTCACAGAACAACCATGTTTCATACTCTGGATCATTTAATCCTGCATACATCCCACTGTGTACCCATCCAAGAAATTCTCTCAGGATGCATTGATTGATCCATATACACATTCAAAAACTTGTGCCTTGCTAAAGGTGTAAAGATACATTTGCCATTGGGAAGGTTTTGAACCATATCAACATTGGCCAGTAACTTTCAGCTGTAAAGTGTCTGTGACTTTTGGCTTGCAGACATCATAGTGTCATGAGATTCTAAATGCAAGATCCTCCTTCACTTGTGGCAGAAACAACTGAGGGTGACCTGCACCCCCAGCACAAGAGGTGTGGTAGGACTTGTGTGAACTGCAAGTGGGTGGTTGCTTCGCATCACTGCCTGTCTCCCAGAACAAAGAGCTGGCAACCTCAGAGTGTTGAATGCTGTTCTTTAGGAAATGCCTTCCTGAGTTAGGGTATGCAACAGAAAGGCTACAGAGATTCAGGCTAAACCAATACTCAAGTGGCAGCCCTGTGGTGGTCCTTGTTCTTGCAAGTTGCATAGTGTCAGTGCCACTTCACTTGCTTTCTCAGCTCAGACCTTATGGCTTGAGACAGAGGAACACTGAGATGATTTCTTTGGGTCCATGCTGTGGCATGAGATTTAGGTGTGCACCTGTCAGAAAAGAGTGCACTGAAGAAGCTTGCTCATTAAGAGAAAACAAAAAAAGAAGGTCCAGAGAAAACTTAAGTTTCCAAAAGAATATGTGGTTGGTATAGTCAGCCCCAAACTCGCCCTTTTTGTTGCAGTTCCTGAGCACATAGCACTGTAAATTACTGTTTAATATTAAATAACTTTGCCCAAATTCTCTTGGAGAGCACTTGCCAGCCCTGAAAACCATCCATCCTCCTATAAACAACCACTCTATATTTCTGCACCAGAGCCTGTTCTGCAAGGCACATTTCTGTACCTTATTTTTTGTGCTAATGTCTTTGCAATTTTTTCTTGAAGGCAATCAGTCCTGCAAAGTATGCTGAAATAGGTCTCCAAATGAGTTCTTTCTTAGTATGTTTGAGAATCACCACAGTAGGCAAAAGCATTTGAAGAAAAACTGCTCTCAAAATAGCTCAATTAAGAACAGTAAAGAAATCGTGCTCACCTGTGTAGTAACTACAGTCCTTCAGAATGGATTATCGTTGTAGATAGGTGACTAAGTAGTTAACTTTTGGGGGGTTCTTTTGTTATTTCCTATATCCCATGGTAAAAAATAAATAGAGTGGCAGCAGCTTTAGTACTTCTGGTGACATAAGCCCAGGTGTGTGTTTGTGGTTGGAGGGGGTACTTCTGGCAACAGTTCCCATGTCTCTGGCACACCTGTGTACAAGACACACAGAGGCTGCTTAGTTTGGAGGATCCTTGGTACTCTACTGAGAAACAACCTTTCCTCAACGTTACTCTTAAACACTGAGACGATAGTTTAAAATTCATTAATGTTGCACTGTTTCACAAAAAAATTGCTGGAAATCTTATGGTGTGGTTCAAAAACTTCCAGTACAGAGAGTATGCAAATACAAACTTTCCTGTCTGATATTTTTGCTGGATATATGCAGCATCTACCATACAGTGCTTATATAGTTCCTTTCGCTTCTTCCATCACAAAGTGGGTTTTATAACATAGTTCTTTTTCTTCTCTTTGTAGGCATTTCCTGTTTAAACATGGATCTGGGTCTTCAGCTATCTTCAGCGCAGCCAGTCAGAACTATCCCTTAACATCCAACACTGTTTACTCTCCACCTCCTAGGCCTCTTCCTAGAAGTACCTTTTCCAGGCCTGCCTTCACTTTTAACAAACCTTACAGGTGCTGCAACTGGAAGTGCACTGCTCTGAGTGCCACTGCTATCACGGTGACCCTGGCACTGTTGCTAGCCTATGTTATCGGTAAGCTCCATTTCTTTTCCACTGCTGAATTGGTCTGTACCTTTTCTGTTCTGTTGCCTTGCTTGGTTTACACTAATGTAAATCATGTTTTATTAATGTTTGCCATTAGTGCTTTATAAATTCTGGTGAACAAAATACTTAGTTGGCCAAAGGTTGAACACAACAAGGAATTCTTATTAGCTTCCTTCCTACTCTGTTAACCTTGATGCTGCCTAATAGAGAAATATTGTTCAAGATGACATGTTTATACTAGCAGAGGACTCCTACTGATTTTAATTGCTGTATTATTTTTCTTAAATTAAACATTTGATTTTCATATTAAGCCTTACAAAATTGTTGCTCTTAAAGAATTATTTGAAGGCTGATAATGTTTAACTGTATTTTGCTTTGCTGCCTTTAGCTCATTTCTCCAGTCTCATCACTAGTTAAATATTTCACATTTTTCCCCTTAATTGTTATATCATGGGCTAGAATGACAACTACCTCTAAAAATAAGTATTATTTTACATTGTGTTATCTAAGATATACTCTGTTATCCCTTAATTTAATATATGTTTTTAAAAATGTTACATAGATTGAAGTGCAGTTACTTAAAACACAAGCTCATTTTTGAAAGTACCAAACTTTGTGATTTTTTTTAATCTAAATATATATTGTCAGGATTTATCAGAGCAGATAGAAAGAGCTTCCTGGAGTTGCTGGAAGACCGATACACTGGGCATGGGCTTGGAGTCAGTATGATTACCATTGTACATAGCAGAGCAGGTTATTGTGGCTTACTACATGATATTTTGCCTAAACATTAATTATCACATTGGTTTTTCAATCTGAATTGAAAATATTAAAGAACATTCTGTATGTAGAATCTTAGAATGCGACTTCTGTAAACACAGAGAAACACAGAGAAAGCAAAAACACAGGGTTTTTGCTCACATGACATACTTTCTCACATGCATTTGTAGTCTGCTGGTTTAGCTGCCAGTTCACAAGGGGCAGGAACTAGACTATCCCCAACATCTTATATCTTGAATGGGAACAACTCCAGGCTTGCCTGAAAGAGCAACTTGTACATCATAAAACTTGGCAGAGATACAAGTACAGATACCCCCAAGCCTGTAAGTGCCACTGATTTTTCTAAATTCTCTGAATAAATGTCTCTATAGTGAAAACTATTACGATTTCAATCATTTCTTGTTTTCCACTGAGTTTGTTTTTTTTGTCCCATAGTGACAAAATTTTGGTTACAGTCAGCTAAATGCTCATCAGGAGGGATTTTTTCTAACATTCTCATCTAATGCATATGGGAAAGCAGATTTGATCATTTGTGGTGTATGATGATTTGAAAGCACCTGAGGAATCTCGTAAGCTCCATTAATTGCAGATTTACATAACAGCTGGTGAGCATATGCCCTCGGTTAGGACTGGCTGTATAATTTTTGCAGCCTCATCTGTTTGCTACACATATATCCCACCCACACCATTTAGATTTTATCTGGATGAAACACTGCTTGTTTCAGCCCTGTTTAGATTTCAGTCTGCCACTGAAATTTTTGTCACTTTCTAGGGATATACTGCTGCATGTCATCAGCCTGAGAAGGCTGGAAGCACTCCCTGTCACCATGAATTAAAAACCTCTATGTGAATCTCCTGTAGATGTGTCTGTGTTTGTCATATCTTGGTAGCATGAGGGTGTAACATGTTTTCTTTAGTTAGACAGAAGCAGGTAAAATGGAGAAGTCTGTGCATTTTATAAATTATTATTACTTCTACTTATGTTTTCTATGGCAAAATATAAGTTTCTGACCCAGGAATTCTAATTCAGAATATTTTTCAATATTTGCTCTTGTTTGTCTCAGAAAATTTTCAGTTGCATAAGCTTTCCTGCAGATTCAGGTACTATTACTT
>NW_008659785.1:27275-34971 GCF_000695815.1 Acanthisitta chloris | reverse complement strand
TCCTGCTGCACATCTCTGATGGGTTAAATGTTTAAACAAGTTTATGGTCTGTTCTTATGACTCGGGTACCTTATTTCTTTTGTTTTGTTAGGTATGACTAATAGCATATAAACCATTTTCAAAGTTCACTGGATCTGTGGGCTTGCATATTTGCATATCTTTTCCCTTCAAAAATTTAAATGTGCATGTTTTTAATGAGAGTAGTTGAATATAGAAAATCAGACTCTATGTGACATTCTGAAATTGAAATTCACTCCCTCAAGTATTTTCTCTTTGCTCACCATGATTCAGGTCCCTCAGTCCTCACTCTAGGCAGGTTTGCTTCAGGTCAGAGGAAGTTGTGTCTGAGCAAGCACTACAGAGTTGGACCCAAATTGTAAAACAAAACTCATTTTAATTTCAGGACCAAACTTAACTTGGAATCAGCTCAACTGTTGTTACTGGAAGAATAAGGGAGACTTTGTAAAGGCAAAATAGTTTTCATCATTGTATTTTTTGGCATAGCCTGCATTAACTTATAATGAGCCCAATGATTGTTGATCAAATTTTCACATCAGACTCTTTCTTTCTCTTATCTAATAGCTTAAATGTACTTTCTTGAGTATCTTTTATTGCTGTTAGATGCTTGAGCTACACATTACTTTTAAAGAGAGGCCAAAATCTCAGCCTCAAGTCAAAACACTTCCAGTCTTGGAAACACAAAATTTTTAAGCATCTGTTATATTTGTAATGATCTCTGACCTGTGCCAGAGTGCTCTAAGCTGTGATTTCTTTTCAATCAAAAGGTTAAGTAGGAAAATGTTTTTGTTCTTTTATTTTTCAACCTTTCCCTGTTATCCGTGAGACTCAATAGAAGAAGTTTTTACTTGAGAACATGTAATTCTTCTGTATTTTCTATCCTTCGAATTACTACTCAGATTAAAAAAATATTTTATTTTTCTCCATGATTCCACTTTTGGCCTATAATCACCATGTTTACCATTTGACCTTTCTGAAATAAATTTGACTATTATATGGACAGTAAGGGAATTATAGAACCCTGTAAATGGTTGTGTAACCATTTATTGAAAATCTTTCATTTATCAAGTAAAACACGTATTTTCACTTCAACAGGAGTAATTTCTTTGAATAGGTTCTAAAGTCATAGTAGTTGCTCAAGAAAACCCCTCATTTCATAAAGTGGATATTTGGTCTCCCAAACTGTTGTAGACCAGATTGTAAATGGGTTATTTTCTATGGAATAAAGACACACGTACTTTTATTTTTCTTCTCTCTTTCTCTATGGGTTGAGAACTGTAAAGCATGTAAATCTGGGGCACAGTTGTTTGAATTTGCCCACAAAGTGGGAATTGAGGCAGGTGAGAAGTTGGGACACCCCCAAGGAGGTGATGTTGGTGCCACTCACCAAGAGGGGAGGGACTACAGCAGCTCTACCAGCAATTCCTGGGGGATTTTTGATTGTAAAAGGGAGATTTATAAATCCCTGGCAACGTGTTGATATGCATTTCTCTAGCATGAAATTATTGAAACAAGTGAGCTAGATCCGTGTCACCAGTCTGGGCTCAGGTATTTACAGAGATAGCACCTTACAAAAGGAAAGTACTGAAAAGAAAACCAAAGTTTCTATAATGCTTTTTGAGTAGTCTACTTTATCTGGTAAGCAAGATGGGAACCAGCAGAGACTGTGTACATAGTGATGTCCAAAGGCTGTAATATAGATAGATTCCAAATTATCACATGAAAGGCAAGAACCTGTCTGATTCATGTAGTCAATATTTGTGTCTCGCTGTTCGTCTGTTGGTCTCTGTTGCTAAAAAGGGTATAAAACAGTCCACCATTGTGGAACATTATTGTAAATATTCTCCTTTTTTTATAATCTAGTTGTAATAAAAACCTCAGAAACCATCAGCAATTAAAGAAGAAATTTGACAAAAAAATTTTAACAGTAAGTTGGGCAAATACAAGAGCTAGAATAAGAAATATCTTTTCTGGGGTTTTTTTCAGCACCACGTCATTTTCTTTAAGCACAATACAATGGGTGATGTGGTTGCTCATCTAGTCAGTTATTTTTAGCCCATTAGTAAGTCGGATTTTTCTTTCTTCCATGATACTTTACCATTTTATCAGCAGCTGATTTGGACTTGCAAATCACTGGTCCTATTGATCAAAGGTGCTGAACTCCTACTGTTCCTATTGATTTCAGCAGGTGATGCAAATGTTCAGTGCCTCTGAAAATTGCATCTCATGTTCTCAGATTTAACCATCCCTGACTACAAAATGACTATTTTATATACAAATGAATTCTCAAGTATGAATATGAAGTTGTCCCTATCCTTCATGATATTATCACTATTTATGAGTATGCACTGGAGATGGGAGTTGGGTCTTAAACTATATTCACATGGAGGGTAAGGAAATTAAAGCCTCTCTTCTGCCTGCCGCTGTGACCTGCCATTTCTCACTCTGTGGACAAGGTAGAGGAGTGATGGTTTCAACATTGGCAAAGGCCAGGCCAAATTTTAAGGACATGCATATCTCAGTGCATGGCTGTAGACAACATAAAACAGTAGTAAAAATAGATATTATGCAGAGGAGGCTCAAGGGGAAAATATGCTGATTTACGCTGAAGAATATAATGGTATAGTAAACAGTGCTAAATGCTTCAGGGTTATGTAAAAGCTGTGCTGCAGATGCACAACCCTGAAATGTCATTGAACTCCCTAGTGGGAGAACTCTCCCTGAGACAGGTACATCAAGGTCTCACAGCTGGGAATCCTGGTAGTACTCGGAAGAGAAAGCCTGACAACATCTACTCTTGTCTAAGATCAGGTTTTGTTTGTTCCAAAGTCTAAAATATGACTCAGTAATGAAAAATGAAACCATCATCCCAGTGGGAGGATTGCAGGAAAGGGGGGTGTATTTGTATACTCAGGGATAAAAATATGTTAGGTGTAAAGAGAAGACTGCTTGAAAAGAGGAGAATGCTGCAAGTTAAGATGGCTTATAACAAAAATATGGAAAAAATCCTTATTTCATGAAATGCCTTAAATGGTCCAAAATAACTTAGCACTTCAATATGGATTTTTGAAAAAATTCGTAAGACTGAATCAAATATTATCAGTCTCAAATTTTCAAATTTGTTTAAAGCAGAATGAAATAGTATTTTATTTATAAAATGAGCTTACAGAAGATCATCCCTTTTGTAGGTCAGGATCAGAACATTGATTCTGACTCTTATTTGGGTTCAGGTATTTTCACATTGCTTCACCTTTACTGAGACACTGATGTATCTGTGGCTTCATGCCACAGTGAAATCCAGTTTTATAAGCAGAACCTGCTAGCAGTTACAGAAACAAATAATTTTCTGGCACTTAGTCAGAGCAGGTGCAGAAAGAATAGTCAGCTGCTGCTACACATTCTAATACAGCTCTTCTGAAGTCTGGGCTTCGGGGGGATGATCTACTGAGATTCTGTAAAATAACTGGAAACAGCAGAGAAAGCTAAACAAAAGCCTTTAGTGGAGGTCAGCAGTTTGGAGAGACCACATTTGCAGGATTTTTGTCCTCTGAAGTTCATCTTGCAGGTTGTAAGTACTTATTGCACAGGACTTTTTTCACATCTCCTCACTACTGAGTGTCTCTTTTGCACTGGAGCCAAGGCTTTTATTCATATTCTGCCAAACATGTAGCACCAGAGTTGACAAGCTGTGCTTACACAGAAGGTAGATAAGAATAAATTAAATTAGATCATTGGCTTCATAGCAGATGGTGGGTTAATCCAGTTTACAAAGTGAATTCTGAGAAATTGCTTGTATTTTTGTGAGTATTTACTTGAGTGTGCCGTAGAATTGCGGGGACTGAGGTAATCGATCTGGAAGTGTCAGTTTGTTTTATTTAAGAGTTGAACAACATAAGCAATCAATCACTTCGGAGGTAAAAACTCAAGCTTTGGTTCTGAACATGGCCCAACTGATTTCACTTGCAGCAGTGACGTGAAGCAACCAAAAACCTGCCTCTGGATAGGGAAAATCCCTTGGGCAGCATAAAGTTACACTAGCATTTCATCTCTTCTTCCTTGAAGGAAATTTATGGGAAGGGTAGGTGATACAGGCCTTTGATATGTCTTTTTTTGTGAGAGATCTGTTTTATACCTAACAATTGGTTTTTAGCTAAGAAGCATAATAAATTAGCCGAGGAAAGCTTTGCACTTAAGAGTAAAATCTTCTGTACTGGAGAGAGAGAGAGGTCATTCCAAGTTACCTTGCACAGCTCCACTGTGCAGCCTGGCCAGGGCAGGGTGGCTCAGGTAGAATTTTACATTCACCATAATCCTGTGGCATCCTCCAGTCTCCTTAGCTCCACTGCTTCCAAATTTAGCATCTGCTATAACATCTATAATGCATGTTAAAAAAAAAAATTATTCTGTCTACTTTTGTGTTACAGTTTTATCAGAAACTTTGAATTAAACAGGACTATCTAATAAAATATAGATGAAATATAGGTATGGTAGCATCCATCTTGTAAGCCCTATCTCCAAACATTATGTAAAAACAGTCAAATTTTGCCTTAGGATGTATTTTCCTGCCTCCAGATCACCTCAGTGAAAGCAGTGTGCAACATGCTGCTCATAAATTGCACGGAGCAAAGTAATGATGTAACGATAGGCAGGGGGACTATACTGGAGGTTCAAGCACACCAAGAAAGACTATCTTGTCAGATGAGCTTTACAGTAGGATAGAAGATCCAAGGAAACAGAGAAATCGAGCTGGAAGTTCAAGAATGCCAGGTAAAGAAGCACAATTGCTGCCAGCAGGGAGAATATTGCACTCCGCTGTCAGAGGAGAGGTTCAGTTAGGCCAGCTGAGGGGATGTGAGGAACTGATGCTCCTGCTGTCTCACCGCAGTGCCTCATAACAAAAGCATGAATTT
This sequence comes from Acanthisitta chloris, assembly GCF_000695815.1. Taxonomy (NCBI): domain Eukaryota; kingdom Metazoa; phylum Chordata; class Aves; order Passeriformes; family Acanthisittidae; genus Acanthisitta; species Acanthisitta chloris. The sequence goes on along the minus strand of NW_008659785.1, from coordinate 30,043 downwards.
TGCAATTGTGCCAGCTAACAAGCTGTTTCATCTCCATTACCTGGTAGTCCTTGGGTTTTGCCTGAAACTAGCTGCTCACCAGTAACCTTATGCACCCTACTAGTAGCTGAGATATTTTAGGTGCTGCAAATTACAGGCTATGTGATTACAGAATTTTTTTGAATGCCAGATAGGCAGAGCTAAAGTAGCTTTTGCTTTTTCTGTAATATAAGTTTAGTCATCAAACCTCAAAGGCTGTTTAGTGTGTTTTGTGGGAGCTTGAGCTACATCCAATAATCCATCTTTAGTCCTAATGGTGGGGTTTCATACTGTTAGTCAGCAGCCAGCCCTCAAGTGTACTGCAGTCAAGGTCTTCTTGTGTGAACATCAGTCTGGAAGGCTGAACTCTGAAGAAAGTTCAGAGACCTTCATCAGAACGTGAATCCCTCCTTTTCACCCAGGCCAGTACTAAATGGGACAAAGTGATCGTGTCAGCTTTGATTTGGTCTGTGGAGTAGGAGCTTATACCTGGGCATTACACATGGGAAATACAACTGAATATCTTGCAAATGGATTTATGCTGTGGGGAATTACATTGTGGCCCATGGTTGAATTGCACAGCATCTTCTATGCCCCTTTGTGTAAAAGGGGAAAAACAAAAGCCAGAAATCCACTAGAAAAATCAAAGAGGGAATGACTCAAAAGAGAAGTTCTTTTGAGCTTTTTACTGAAATTCAATACATGCCTACTTATTTCTAAAGAGATTTGACAGACAGAGATTTTAAAGTTTTGTGTAATCTTATTTGGTGAAATATCTGTGTATTTTAAACATGGTCTACATATGTTGTAGGAAACAAGCTTTGTAGGAATTACGTACACCCTAGATAAAAGAAAAGTATCACAGAAAATGAAGATGCAAGGTAGGGCATTGTGTCTAATAAATAAACATTGATTATTTCATGTAGTTAAGTTCTGAAAAAGCTATCTCTAGGAATGAATTACTTTACTGCTGTGTGTGGTCTGGTTAGTGCCAGAGTGACACCTGGATCTGAAGGTAATTTCTCAGTAGCTATAAGTAATGTAATAAAAATTGGAATTATTTTAAGATTGCAAGATGACCAGGTTTGTGCAGTGTTAGAAGTCATTCAGTTCAATTCAAGCAGACCTTATTTTCACAGTGATGTGCTTTATTGTTCAAGCACTTGATTGTGCCCATTGGTTAACACAAATCTGGTTTTACCTATACCCCATGTCATCTCCCATGGACAAGAAGTCCAAGGCTGGCAGAGATCATCATCTCTACGACATGATTGGTATTTCTCAGGGAGGAAGCTGTCTGTCAAACATGGATACAGATAGTTTTGCCAGCTTGCCAAGCTTTGGCACGAGCTATAAAAACAAGGGCACTTCCCTGGCCTGAAGGAAGATAAAGCAAGTAAATGATTGGAATTGTTGTGAATGGATGACAACATGTACAGAGTATGTAATCTGGAAAAGACATGAGTAAGGAAAAGGTCCACTACATGTTCAGCCCTTGCTTTGTGACATATCCTCTGCAGTACATGCAAATGCTGTCTTAAGAAATCAATAATAGCAACAATGGGAATAGCATAAGAAAGCAACTAGATTATGTTCATAATTCTATAACCACTGAAAGCTTATTGATGTGTGCAGTTGTGTTTATTTCTAGTGTTGATTTGTTTCTAGTAATGATTATTTGCATTAGTATGATTTGCATTAGTATAGATGAAATGTATGTGCATTAGTATAGATGAAATGTATGTTCATTAGTTATCAGTCCCATTGAACTTTGTTCCATTTTGTTGTTATTAACTCTTTAAATAATAATAATGTCCATAATAATGTCCAAAAGCTCAAGCCAGGAGCAAGAACACCTACTCTAGAGATGTCAAGGCATGTTGGTTTTTGTTATGCTTCCCATTCATAGAAGTAATCTATCTTGCATTAGGCTCAAATCTCAGAGCTTAGCTCTTTGTGATCTGAGTGCATGACCCTTTTCAAAGTATTAGCATGATCCCTTGATGATTTCAAGCCTGTAGAATATAAATCAATCCAGGCAAGTCTCTGGCTTGAGATCTCAGCACTAACACTGAAGTAATCTAATATTTCTTCTGGGGAGTGAGAATCTACTGCCCAGTGGTTTATCTCCAGAGCCTAAATCTGATGGTGAGTCAGTGGCTTAAAAATCCAGTAAATTTGGATAAATTGATAATATAAAAAATATAAATGTGTCATAAATACTGTCACCTCACTAATTCAAGAGTAATTCTCTCATTTACTTGATTTGGATCATGTATCTGTAGTTGGGTGACCCAAGAGTGCACAAATCTAGAATATATAACTTGTAGATTGGCATCTTTGCATCTCTGTGGTAGTTTTGGCAAGTTGTTGTCAGGAATCCATTCAAGGCTTGGGGTTTTCCTTTATAACTTAACGTTTCAGCATGCAAGGGAGGCTTGTGAGCAAACATGCGGAAAATGGACTCAAAGTTTCCTGGTTGTATTGAAATTTTTTCTTAAAAGTACGTGCAAGTGCAGAATAAAACCATGTACTTTCCAAATGCAAGACCCATTCTAGATCACACTTACTTCTCCTGAGAGTCTCTGAGGTTCCTACATGATTCAAGAAGAGCAAATGTATTGCCTTTTAGGCTCCCACTGTGGGCAGATCCTACTCAGTGCAAATTGCTGCATGTGGCTAAAGAGCCTGCTGCTCAGGCTTTGCTCTTTATGTGACAATTTCAGCTCCTCGGTGGGGGTGATCCTCAA
>NW_008659785.1:0-27244 GCF_000695815.1 Acanthisitta chloris | reverse complement strand
TACTTCAAAGCTAAGGCAACCTCTTCCTTGGAATAATTTGCCCTTCTCAGTAAGACCTAGGTAATTGTCTAGACTGACTGCAGTACTATCATATTATACTAAAGTAAGATACTCTGTTGCTGTCTTTCTCCTACCATCCTTCGAGGTCTCAGATCAGAAACAAAGAAAGGAAAGCAGAAAACATGAGTAGGTCTGCAGGCAAAGCAGAGTAGGCAGCCCCTGTGTATGGTAATAAGGATAGTTTATAACTTCCTAAAAGGATTAATTTAGTACATTTCCCAGTGCATACATAAATAACAACTATATTTCTGTCAATTTGTGTTGTAAAATAATTGCATATATTTTAGATCTAGAGCCAGCTTTTTATCTGCAGTGTAATTCTAGAGTAAATCTATGGAGTCAGTGGTTTTACTAATGTTTAGCCTAAATGAAAAGGTTTGGGAATGCAGCAGGCACAGTTTTACTTCAAACAGGGCTGGAAAGGTGAGAAGTTTTAGTTGATGTCAGTGCTGTAATCAACAAACACTGAGCTCTTTGACAGTCAAGAGCTGAGGGACAACATTGATGTAGCATTAGAATCTGTCCCACAATATTGAATTTATTCAACTGTTATCCTTTTAATTGCAAGTATTTCCATTAATTGCTGTAGAAATTCATAACCCTGACCTGGCTGAGCTCCAAAAGAAAGTGTGGGAACTAATTAAACATTGAGTTTTAAGGTAAAATAGTAAATTGCTCATTATCCTCCTTAAAATTCTGATTTATTAGTAACAGAACAAAGTAATACTTGACTTTGCAGAAACTGGGTAATAGCATTCTTTCGTAGTCTGACTGAAGGTGCTATAGCTTAGACATCAATTAATTGGTCTTCATTTTTTTGCAGCAGTACACTTGTTTGGGTTAACCTGGCAACTACAGCCTGTGGAAGGACAGCTCTATGAAAATGGAGTTAGCAAAGGAAATAAAGGAACAGAATCTATGGATACTACTTACTCACCAATCGGAGGAAAAGTTTCTGATAAAACGGAAAAAAAAGGTACGTGTGAATGAGAAGACAGACAGATGCTGAATACTTAAACATTGCTACTGTTCAGATTCTGTATTTGCTGCAGTGTGACAGTACTTTGAGCTCTGGTTCTATGTTCTTTAGTATCATTTTAAAACAGGTATGAAAAGACCAGATACTTTCCTTTAGCAGAACTCTCACCGAAATTAGCAACCAACGCAGACCATTAGGAACGGAATGTTCAGTAGCACAATGATTGCCCTTCTTTTGTGAGAGAAGAGAGATGAGAGCATTTGGCTTCTGTCTTAAAACAGGGGAGGGGAGACCATATTTGCCTTGCTCTCACTTGTGCAGAGGGCTTGATACTGTGCCTGTCTGGCAGACCAAAGTCAATCTCAGGCAAAGTGAAACCCTCTGTACTGACAGGTCAGAAAGTGCAGAGGGGTAGAAATCTTAATGCTTTTTAAGGCATCCAGCTCTTGAAGGCATAAGCTAAAATACAGCATCCTGTCACATCCTGGCTGAACCAGTCATAGTGAATCAGCTCGCAGGAATCTACTGAGGTTTCACAAAGTGCCTGAGCCAGTCTGGCAGCTCCCTGCTGCCAGGGGCACAGCCCTGCTCTGCCTCCCTCTGTGGCTTCCTGTGTCCCTGTGCCCACTGCAGGAATTGTCTCATGCACGACCAAGGCACGTCAGTTCTCTATGACAGCAGAAAATGGCTTTGTTAAAGAATGTAAATAATCTTCTGCCATGCAAGTGGCTGAAACAGACCTCTCGAAGGGACAAAGAAGTGCCAGAGCTGGAATAGGAAAGGAATGGGCAGTGCAGCCAGGAGTGTGAAACAGAGAGAGGGACTGTCTGAGATGTGCAATTCCTTCCTCTCATGTCCTGTCATTTAATGTTGTTAGATCAGCCACTCCAATATTAGTCACAAGCTCTGGCCCATGCTTCCCATTGACTATACTTTCTGACCATAAGAAGCAGCTGGTCCTCCCATTTCTTTTTGTGATACTTGGAAAACATGGATAAATCAGATTAGATCAAAGAAAAGTGAGTGGGAGTAACCTAATCTTGTTATTAGTTGTGAGGAGAAAGGTAAAATTGTACTGATAGCTTTGCAATGATTTCGAGAGCTTTCAGATATTAGAAGAGAGCAGGGATCTGATTTTGTATGTTCCAGGTAAGATCTATGACTGAAGATATGTGACAAAGTGGGACATGGTTGTACCAGTCCCTCTAGAAGGAAGATTGTGTTGTGCATCAATAGTCTTACGAATCAGTGTGGCACAACTGGATAGAAATCATATTAGATAAATCAGCAATAGAAATATATGTAAGGAGATAATGGTGTTGTTATCCATTATTTTGTCCCCTAGAAAGAGTTGTAGTAAATGTTTTATACACTTTGTATTTTTGTCCTGGTGCACTCTAGAAAATATCTCTAATAGTTCTTCTCAGCTGCATTAAATCATTTTGTCAATATATTACACGTTTAGTAAAAGCTTTTCCAAAGCATTTGGCTTCCAAAGGAGGATATGCAGAAAAAAACATCAAAAACATCAAAACTCTTTAAAACTTAGGTGCTTGAAAACAGAGGAGAGTGTGTGAATCAATAGAGACTCAATGTAATAGGTAAAAAGCCAAACCACCTGCCTTGCCCCAGGGAATCCCAACGTCTAGTATAGCTGCACAATTACCCCACGACAGTAAAGCACAGAGGCCTGTGATAGCAGAGCCATTTCACTGAGGGCTTATCCAGCCACTTCAGAGGTCAGTCATGAATATAGCTAGTCCTTGTATATCGCTTATCCTCAACTCACTTCACCATTTTGGGGGTAATATGTAATTCAGAGTGTATGCTAGCAAGGACTGTACACTTGGAAAAGCACAAGAGGAATCATGTGGAATTAGTACCAGGCATTAAGACATACGTAGTCTGGCTCTGGCCAATTTTTGCTCATTTTATTTCTTTCCATAACTTTTAATATATTTAAGTAATTTTATTCCTAGACCTCATAACAAATTCTCCATGTAGCTGTGGTGAAGAGGAGCATTTAGAAACAGGCAACTCTGTTCTCTACAGCAGGATACCACAGAAAGTTGATGCTTTGCCTCTAAACTTGAAGCCTCTGATGTGATTTCACAGGGGTAAACAACTGCTGTCAGATACTGTGACCTCCCATTTTCCCACCTCAATGCAGCAGCCCAGAATGCTCTTGCAGACTTTGAAGTCATATATTTTAACTAAGCTTTTAATAAAAATCAAGTTTACAAACCAGCAAGTCAGATTTCTTCAAGAAGTCACTTTATAACATACTGACCCAGAGCTATGAGTTAACATTTTAATATGCAGTAATGTGATTAAAAAGTCAGACATCCTACTGATGCTGGTATTTACCAGGGGAGTACAAGGAGATTGATTGTTTCAGGATCAGTAATAATCAGCATATGGGTATGTTCTTGTGAAGGTAATTGGCACCACACTGTTCAGAGTTTTTCTTTCGTGAAGCCAAGAGAAACCTGTGATTAGGAATCTATCTTCTGTTTTAGACTTCTGAGGAAAGTGTGCTTAGAAAGAATAGGGAAGAATTAATACCAGTTGACAATATTGGGAGCTGTACAAGAAATTGAATGTAGAAAATTAAATGATACTTTGTCATAAGAAAAAATGTTTTTAGAACAAGAGCAGAATTGTATTGCAGCACTGTAATTTTAAAAGCTTATTTTGGACTTTTTCAAGAAAGAGAAAGTAAGTACATGAGGATACTCTGTGAAGAGTGTATCTTCAGATGCCTTTTTTGTACAGCCAAATACCTACTTAGTTCAACAAAACTCAGAAACAGAGATAAATTTCTTTTCTTTAAAGAAGGCACAGTGACTCAGTGAACATGAAAACAAGCACCTCAGGCATGGTTCTTACAGTGGCCTTCCCATGTATGTGATTGTCTGATAAAAGAGCATTTGAAAGGTAGAGGTACTGGAACTATGTCCTTGCAGTAGGTGGTAGATAGTATATATATTTTCCTGTTAGCATTATGAACAGCAGCATGAACTTCTTTCCCATGTGATGAGATAAATGTACGTCTAAGTGCATCTGGGGTTTTTTTTAAAGCTTATATAAAATTGTTGCTGAAGCAAAAGTATTTTCAGCCAAATGTGTAAAAACTCTGAAATACGATGTTTTGAGCACAGCAACACTAACATGGTATTCAGCATAATTTGATGACATAAGTTAGTGAAAATTCACCCAGACTTGAAAACATAACAGTTTTTATTATCAACAAGAAAACCAGACCTTCTTGCTTCAACAAAATAAGAAGCTGTTACTGTATTTTAAAGACCTTGAACACTGACCAATAATCATAGAATCATAGAATCCACCGGGTTGGAAGAGACCTCAAAGATCATCAACTCCAACCCTCCTGTGGTTACTAGACCATGGCACTAAGTGCTGCATCCAGTCTCATCTTGAAAACCTCCAGGGACAGTGAATTAACTTCAAGAATGATACTGTATCCTTGACTTTTTACTTAGTGCTCTACCATCTTGTAATTGAATCACATTAATTACCATGTGTCAATATCACCAAAAAGTTCCTTAGTGTTTTACTTAACCCAGGGTAATTGCTTACAAAGAATCATTAAGATGTAATATCTCTGGAGTAGTGGATATAGGGGAAAAGGTTTTTAAATTTACATAAGCAAAATAGGATCTTTCATGGGTTGGGGTGGAAAAGAACCTCCTTTCATTATCCAACACAAAGTTTACTTCTCTTTTCAAAACTCATCATTCAAGACTTTTTTCCGTGAAGCAAATTGGGCAGAAGTAGTCTCACCTTGAACACTGTTAAAGCAGCAATTTGGAAATATTTTAATTCATAAACTAAGTAAGGGGTATATTTTTAGAGTATTAGATTACAAGTTCTGTACTCTAAAAATAGATGGGCTTACGTGATGAGGTGTTAAAAGTTAGCTCATAGTTCTTGCTGTAGGTTTGGTGGCACAAAGCAGCTGTAAAGCTGGAAGATCCAGTACCCTGAGAATTGCTCCTGCCTCGTAAATTAAATCTCTATTCATTAAGAATGCTAAGTACTTCCTACGCTAGTTAAAGCCTATGTAAAGTCCCACTGAGGGTCTTTGTTATTAACACGTTCACGAAAAAGCTGCCCTAGCTTGGCTACTGCTGTTTTCATTTCCAGTGGTGATTTATAAAATTTCACACACATTATGTTGGATTAGGTATTTGTATGCATTATTGTAAAAGGTGAGGCTTTAGTCACTTTGCTCCTCGTTATCTTTCACTGTGATACTGGAATGAAATGAACATAAATGGGTATGGCTGATGAATTCAATCTTCTTTTGACTCGTCCTCCAATGCCACATACTATCCTGCTTTTAGTTGAGAGTTATTGTAAAAGGTGAGGCTTTAGTCACTTTGCTCCTCGTTATCTTTCACTGTGATACTGGAATGAAATGAACATAAATGGGTATGGCTGATGAATTCAATCTTCTTTTGACTCCAATGCCACATACTATCCTGCTTTTATTCTAGTTGAGAGAAAGGATGGAAATGACTGTTAGAGTTTTTCAAACCTTTCAATGGGATTAGCTCAAATGTGAGCAGGATTGGGTCTGTGATTTGCAGCATGTCACAATGCTGATCACAGGCAGGCATTAAAAAACACAAGGATGATGATATACGCCAGCAAAGCAAGCCAGCTCCAATTTAGTTTGGCAAAGTCTTCTTTATGCATTCCATTTCCCTTTCTATTTCAGCGCTCTCATACCCATGTGTGAAGTTACATATTGTAGATGTCTGCAAATTTATTGTTCGGCATTATGAAGTTATGCCAGTTTTCTCTTTAGAGTGCCTGTCCCTGTCCTCATGCCCCTATTTTACATTTTCATGCAGAAGGACAAAGCCAAAACAGATGTTCTTTATTTCTCCAGGACTAGATTATCACTACCATAATAAAACCATTAGGAATGGTGATTAATAGAAACCTAGGCTTTGAACACAGGCTCTGAACTACCAGGTTTGATGGATTTTCTTTCTTCACTGGGGTCCATTTGAGTAGCTTATGCAATGCCCCTTCAGCAGCAGTCTGAAATACGTGCCAGAGGAAGATCTCCTTCTGCCTTCCCTCTGCATGTTCACAGTTGAATGTGTTTTGTTTACACAGCTGATAGGTAAAGACCTTCGTTTTTGCAGCATCAGTTCCATCTCTTCGTATTCAATAAAGTGTCAGAGATTTCCAGGGCAAAAATGCCCTGTGACACTTGTTGTCAGAAATATTGCACGCAGGTTTATTTGTGTTTTCCAACTTGTTGAATAAAAAATGCAATGATTTCAGTGAAATGCCCTCTGTTTTGAGATGGATTTTGTATACTCTAGTATGTCTAAGGCACTCTTACACCTTGCAACCTGTTATCTTCACCAGCCGTGAATGCACAACTGACTGTTTTGTTTGTTTCTGGAAAATTAGTTTTTCAGAAAGGCCGGGCCATAGACACTGGAGAAGTAGAGATTGGAGCACAAGTCATGCAGACCATCCCCCCTGGTTTATTCTGGCGCTTCCAAATTACTATACATCATCCCATGTACCTGAAATTTAACATTTCACTGGCAAAGGATTCTCTGCTGGGAATTTATGGCAGAAGAAACAGCCCACCTACTCACACTCAGGTAATCTGAAATAATCCTGATTCTGTCACACTTATATTTTCAAACAGCGGTGGATGCGAATGTTCACGATACACTGTCAAAGCAGGGAGGGAAGAAGGGACTGGCTGTAACCACAAAAAACAGTCTGGCTATCCCTTTCTTTTACTGAGCTTCAGCTATGTTCATACCAGATCACTTGGAAATGCTTTACTCTCTTCATGACTCCATTAAAACAGACAGATTACATAGTCAATATAAAGAGTTAACTGAAAAGAAAAAAGCTGTGTCTGTTTTCTAAGATGATTATTTTTGAGTGCTTACTCCTGAGGATTTTGCAGGAGAAAACCTAGCTAAGCAATAATATGCAATATTGCTGGTCCCATTCATTTTAGTTAGACTTAATGTATTTGGCATATGAAACTGTCGTTTCTATGGAGAATAGATTTTCCAGCTTTTTTTGTAGCAGGCTCACACTCTACTGAGTGTGAGAAACATATATGGAATCATGGAAAGATTGTTTATAAGGGACCTCTGGAGATCATATACTCTAGCCTCAAAAAAAAAGTTTTTATATTAGAAATAAGCACTTTTAGATATAACTGTGTAATTGAAGCTGGATCCTTAGTTGAGCTGACATTGAACTTTCAAAATCAGAATGTCTAAAAATCCTAGGGAAATGTATACATTCTTAAACATATTTATAGAAAGGTTTACATCTCCAATGCTTTGAGTTTAACAGGTCTTGGAGTTGTCAGCATCAACCTGGTTAGATATTAAGAATTTTCATGTAAAAAATATATACTTACTTACATTAATAAAATTAAATATAGGTAAAAAGTAGATTTAGTTTATGATATATGATATTGATACTGATATTAAGGGGCAAATATTTTAAAATCTGGTATAGAACAATAGTTCTTTAGTCTATTCTTGACAATTGAGATGAATAGCTGCTTAACATAGGCATTACAGCTTGGAAATTTTGGAATTATTCCCATTAAAGAGATGTAATTCTTGGACTAAATCTACTGTATTTAGTGCAGCAGGTCTGAATTTACCCTGCCACAGCAAACAGTAAGTTTTGATGCCAGATTTCTGACGTACCCTAACTCTTCTTATATGTAAACTGAAGCTAAAGAGACTAGATTATGCAATTGCTGTCCACATCGGTGAATGCTTAGGCAATTCCTCTTAGTATTTCAGCTGATTATCCCTGTTGAAGGAGACATGCAGAGTAGATTCATTAATATTTGCTAGGTGGTTAATTTTTGCTCATTATTATTTCAGTTTGATTTTGTAAAACTGATGGATGGAAAACAGTTAATTAAACAGGAGCCAAAAAACTCAGAGGAGCCTCAGCAAGCTCCCAGGAACCTGATCCTAACTTCACTGCAAGAGACAGGTTTCATCGAGTATATGGATCAAGGAGCTTGGCATATGGCGTTCTACAACGATGGAAAGAAAGTGGAACAAGTGTTTGTACTAACTACAGCAATTGGTAAGAACAATTACAATGAAATTGTTGTTCTGATTATTGCATTGGGAAAATAGATTAGGAAAGAAACTACACCTTGATTCCAACTCCTCTTAAGTATTCTCTTAAATATATTTTATTTCAGCTTAGTTTAATTAACAGCAGTGGAGCAACTTCATGTTTAGGCCAGTATTAGAAAAATAGCAACATTTGTGTATTAAAGATGGGTGCTCTCAAATTAATTAAGTGTGAAGTTTTCATCTGTTAAGATTTTTATATGATACCTTAAATGTTTGAGTAATTTCTGGTGTATGTCATTCAAATAAAAGAGATTATATCTGCCCTCTCTACTTACATGGAACCGTAAATTCTGCAAAAATTATTCAGACTCTGAGTTCTTATCGCCAATATTTCAGTCAGTTAGAAGTTAGCAAATCTAAAAGGCAGTTTTTGCAGATTTGGCTGTGAGTGTTGTTGGATGGATGGGTGCTGGTTTTTTGTACAGTTATTCAAATGCACCCTTTTGTTTGGAATACTGAGCACAAATACAGGAGAGTGTCCTGATGGCATATCAGATCCCTACTGCCTTTTTAACACACATAGGTGGACAAATGTTTGCAGGTGTAGGTGGTTGTGAGTGAGCAATCCTCACACATAGGGTTTCTTTGGAATTTAAATTTAGGTAAAATGTTGTATTTATGACAGTCTCTGTTTGCTGCAAGACTTTAACCACTATACCCTTTAGTTAACCTGTTCTGCCATATGTTAAGCAAGATGTCTTTACTAGTAATGGACATGCCATCTGCTCTTCAGAACAAGTGGATACTATTTTTACTTTGTGGTAAACACCTTGCAGAGCAGACCAGTATGATTCAAATATCAAGATTTTGAAGGACTTGCAGAAAAATCATTTTAATTTAAGTTCAGACAGAGTTGTAATGGCTGGTTCTGATTCATATTTGCTCTGTTCAGAAAAGTTGATATTTTACTAGCAAGACAATATGCCATTATTCAATGACATATGAGAAAACAGTATTGAAGCAATTTATAAAGCATCTTCGCAGATGCCCTACAAAGAGCATAAAACCTGGCCAAACTCCAGCCCAGATCAGAATCCAAATCCTGCTCCTTTGTTTATTTCTACTGTAAGACAGCAGGGTTTATATGGGAGGGTTTAATCAATATTTCATTTAGTAGCATACCCTCTCAAAAAAAAATAGGAAGATGAAGTGGAATGCTGAATTTTGGTTGTTATATTTAATGAAAAAGAAGTTGTCCATCCCTTCTGTGGCCAATAAGCAGAATGAACTGTGCCTTAAAGAGGGAAGCCAAAGTGCAGGCAAAAATCTTTATACTTCAAAATGGCTGTGAGAAGGTGTTTTTGGAAAAAAGACTGTTCATGCTGCAAGAATCTACTGCTGATGCATTTCAAAATAGTGCGAGCTATTGTGTCTTCATAACCCTGGGTATCTTCTCCTAGTTTTCTGTGCATAATGATTGTTTCTTTGGAGGTTTCCACAAAAAAAAGAAAAAATATCCTTGAGCCATACTTCTTACCCAGACTGGGCTGGAGTCATATTTGTCATCTCTGCCCACAAAGGAATCATTCAGAGCAGAGCAAGAGCTTGGATGCATCTCTGCTATATGCTGCTCTGAACAGTCATGCCCTCCTCGTCAGCATCTGTTAGGTAGTATTTCAAGATGCTCAATATTAGTTATGTACAAAATTGATTTTGCTGACACTTTAGCTAACGCTCTGATCAGACTTTCCCTTGAGGAGGGTAATTTGCAAGCAAAATGTGGCATGCCTCAAGTACTTTTGTTAACTAAATAAAGGGCAGCCAAACTGGACATTGCATCAAGAAGAAGTAACTTCTCAAACATTAATTTGTCATTTCAGGTCAATGTGGGGATCATTTACCATGTGATTCTGGAAAGGCAGGCGAGTGCACACACAGAGCAAGAGAAAAGTTGATAATGAACAGTAAAAGGAAAAATTAATAATGAACAGCCTATCTGTGAAAAAACTTACTTCTAAAAATGAGCTGGTTTTATGACTTTGAAACAGACATCTGTGTACAGGTTGTGGATATCTGATTAATAGATACCTATCAAATGTCTGATCTTTAGTATAAACTGATAGACTGAAAGGAACATTTCAAATGACAGTACAAGTTTTCAGTTGGAACCAATCCTTATGTGGCCCAGTGCCCATAAACAAGATCAAAATACACTTATTTCAGTTATCTTTATTAATTGTAAAATGCACTTATAATCCATCATTTGACAATATTTGAGTTTAAAAGCATATCAGATTTGATTAACTAAAATATTCCAATGGTACTCTCTTGAGAAAAGTTTTTTGTCCTAAATCACTTGCCATGGACTGAAACTCTTCAAAAAGCTCTGATTTTTCTTCCTTGTCCTCAACAGTTTTGCAGGAATGAAGTCATATCTATAGCCAGAGATACTTGCCCACATCTGTTAGTGCATGTGCCCATACAACAGGCCCAGTTGCCCTTGTTGCATAGCCTCTCTCCCATCCTGCCCAGCACCTACATGGGCTGTAGAGCCCCTCGGCCCTAGTGCTGGCCTGACAGTGGCCTACTCCATGCAGGATCATCTTAGCTTGGATTTACTTCATATTCTTTATGTAAAGCCTATATAATCAGTGAATCCACTGCATTCCTGTAGGAAATATGTGTAAATTAAAACCAGCTAATCCATGTACAGATATGAGCCTGTCTTCACACATGTGAGGTTAAGTGGCTTACTATCCAAAGCTGTGTGATAGAACATGGGCAATTTAAGATCAGAGCTGAAGGTGGGTTTTTTCCTTCAAATCTAGTTCTTAGATTTTTATCGCATTGAATTTCATCACTGTACAAAAGACTATTTTTTTGTTTATCTGATTGTATAGAAGTGGAAATCCTGCCCTTCTCCAAGGGATTCAATTCGCATGGTTCAAATGAACACCATAGAAGGCAATTTACTCTATAAACAGGTTTCAAACAAATTACTTCAGCAATAAGGAAAGTGTTTAAGGTGGACATTTTTCAGCAGATACTCGAGTTCCTGCAGTGCTTTTAATGGTGGTAAATTTTACATGAACACTTACTTTAAAAGCTTTTTGGTGTAATATAAATGATGCACTTGTTGTCTCAAAGCTGTCAAGACAAAATCTAATAAATATTTGTAAGCTGCTTGAACAGGAATTTTGTTTTATGCTCCCTATGAATGAAAATGGGCCTTTTACTGCTTCTGCACCTATTTGTATGTTGAGATGTGTCCTGCAGAGCGAGGTGAAGATGCCATTCATTTCAAATTTGGGGTTTTGCCATTCATTTCAACAGTTGTTGTCTCTTTTTTTTGTGTGCACAATTGTCTGAATAATCAGAAATCCTGGATGACTGCTCTACTAATTGCAATGGGAATGGAGAATGTATCTCAGGGCACTGCCACTGCTTCCCGGGATTCCTTGGTCCTGATTGTGCAAAAGGTAATCTCACATTAACTGACCCACAGTGCATGACAGGGATCATGATTATGGTGTGTGACTGCTGGGCTTGCAAAGATTCAAAATGATTAAAGGAGATTAAATTCCTTTTTCCAGCCAGATGGCAGATGCAGTCCAAGCACACATGTGGAAAGTTTCTTAATGCTGTACTTAAGTTAGCATGCATGAACTGCTTTTCCCTCCCTGACTTAATAAGTTACTCCATCCCTCTTTCCATCCTCTCCATAGTTATAAAATGCATTTTTTAATGTGTGTTAGCTTAGCATGATATTTTCCATTATTTACAAGTGACAAACAATTTCATTTTGGAAAAAACATAAGTAAATCAAATGCTTCTGTGGTCTTAACTTGAATAGGGGGTAGAAAAGAAACCTAAAGTAGCTTAGAGACAGTTTTCCAGCATTAAGGCAAAAGAACATGGTAAGTGAGCTTATTTCTGTTTCAGATATTTCTGTAGGTATTATCCATCATCTGCTGCAGGTGATATCCAGAAGTTCTCGTGTTTGTTCAATGTCTCCTCAAACGTAGGGTTTGCTTTATTTTTTGTAAGAGCTCAATTGGCTCAGAAATTGATACTGGATTGTAAAACTAAGCTTTCACATCACTGGTTTACATATATATCAGTAATGGCTAAAACTTTAGTGACATTAAGTCTGCTTTGAAGAAAAGGGCAGGGTCTTGCTTCAGTTCACAGGGAAGAAATATTAATCTTGCTGAAAATCATATGCAGGCACCACTGCAAATTTTCTGCAGAGACCAATCAAGGGGAGAGAATTATTTTTATCTTTTAAGATATCCCATTTCAAGTCAAAATGAAGGTATACTAGTGAGGCAGACTGAGGAGACAATGACATTGTATTGCTGCTGCACTACCTTGTTCAAAGATTTTAGTCATTCACAACTCTTGAATCAAATGGAGGATTGGGGGGCTGGGAGAGAAAAGCAATTTTACAGAATGATACAGGCAATGAATGTTAATCTATGTAAGTGTGTAAATACATTAAAAAGGTCAATATGCCTTCTTCAGATTCCTGTCCTGTGCTGTGCAGCGGAAATGGAGAGTATGAGAAAGGTCACTGTGTGTGTCGAAATGGGTGGAAAGGACCAGAGTGTGATGTTCCAGAGGAGCAGTGTATTGATCCAACCTGCTTTGGCCATGGTACTTGTATTATGGGCATCTGCATCTGTGTCCCTGGGTACAAAGGAGAGATTTGTGAGGAAGGTTTGTGAAATTTCCTTCTCTATATTTAGGGGGGTTCATTTCTGTCTTTAATCTCCACAGCTCTTTTAAGGTAGTTGAAAACTCACGTAGATATGAGTAGCTTTCTGTGAAGCATTACTCTTTTGCTCAAAACCACCTTTGCTGTCTCATAGAAAGTAATGTTAAGATAGAAAATTTTCAAAGGTAAAGGTATTCAGGTCACAGCCACAGTCAGTGGACTGAGCATATAAGGTTCACATTTTTATTCAAAAAGCTAAAATTGTTTATCATTGTCTAATAAGAATATCTAATATTTGTAGCATGAGCAGTCATATGAAACACTCAGTTTCTCTTCTGGTCAAGGAGGACTCTAGTTCTCAAATTATTTCTATACTCTGCCTCCATTGAATGTCAGTAGCAAGACCAAAAATGCCACCTGCCTCGCAGTGTATTCTCAGTCCTCTAAAGGTTTCCTGGAAACTATCCCAGCAATGTGAAAGCTGTGAGACCATCTCGGCTTGTTTGTCTCCACTGTTTTTCTCTCAGGCTGCAGGTAGTTGATTCAGGAAGGGTGGCTGGTATCCCCAGTCCTCCTTGCTGCCTGTAACCTCAGTCCCTTAGCACACATCATCAGAGAGCCTGTCCAGCCTTTTTTACTTAGCCAAAAGCTCAGGGTAAGGCAGTCAAGGGATTATTTAAACAAAATATGATGTGGTGGTTCTCCAAAGCAATCAGATGATCGTAATCAGCTTTTTCCTTTCTTCATTCTGTTACATTTTAGATTTTTCTGACAATATAAAGCCAAAAGAGCAGCAAACAGGTTCAGTTTACCAGAACATATTGTGTAATTCTGTTGTCACATGTCATTTTTACTGGATGCCTGTGTTCAGGGTACTAGACTGGCATCCTTTAAGGCTTGGCTAATAAAAAGTGGGAAATTCTGAGAACAACTAATTGTATTTTTACTGGTTATGGTACTGATGTGTCTCTGCCCTCATCTATAGACAGAAGCAGTTGTTGTTTCCTTCATAGCACATCTAAGATAGCTCATCTGCTTTGATTTTCTTCCCCTGTGCATAGCCTTGGAAAGCAGAACTCTTCCTCATGCTTGCCCTGATTTGATGATTTTACACTAGTCTCCTTAAGCCTGAAGCTAGTGACAGCATACTTTGTGCTTCCTGCTGTATAGATTTTTGGTAATTCTTTTGAGTAGCACACAGAGGAAGCATTTTATGTGGCTTGAATTCTCTAGTCAGAAAAACGCCCAGGATGGATTTGATGGATTTGACATACCTGGAATGGTTTTTAAAGGAAGGATCAAGAGAATGCTACTGACATAGTCAGTTGTTGGTAGTTTCAGAAATGAACAAAACCAAGAAAGCCCAAATGGGAAAAAGCAAGTAATACACAGATTTCCTCACTGAGACTGTGATGCTGAACCAGCCCGTAGCTGGTGAGAGGCTGACTGCTGGTTTTAGTTGCTTTGTTCCTTGCCATAATGTGATCCTGCAAAATAGTTGGGGGAAAAAAAGATGAGATAAATGTACTCAGACAGCTATTGAAACTGAGGTTGGATTTTTTCTGGGAATAAATTTATTTAGTATTTTTTAATGGAATTATGTAGAAATAGAGTAGATGAAACAAACCTATGTAACCAAATACAGTGGGTTTTTATTGTAACAGTGTGTGCGTGACGTGACTGTTCAATTTTCTGTATTGTGCAACATAACTTGTGCAGTAGTGAAGTAATTCTGTCAGAAAATCAGATTACATTATTGTATGTAAATAGGAGTTTAGTCTTATAGCAGCAGTACTGTTAACATAGTGGACATAGTAACAGATGTACTATCCAGAGAGCACCAGTAGCTGTGTGCATTCTTTGCCATGGGAGTCCTTTGAATTTGTCCTGTCAGATAATCATTCCTAAAAAGGAGTCACTCAATTAATTTTAAAATAGCAGCAAAATAAAGAGCTGCCTCAGGATGAGAGAAAATTGCCGAGTATTTTTGTCCTATGTTTAGCAAGATATGCATTGCCCAGAAACACTGATTCCTCTCTTTTGGAATTATGTTGTGCTGTGCACAAGCCTGGGAGGCTGAAGAAGATACAAAATAAATCCTGAAATAAGATCTTGAATTGGTAGCATAGCAGTTCAAAAGATAAAGTATAACTTCTTTATTTTTAGGTCAAAAGGTCCCATAAACTGGAGGCTGTTAATCTCTGTGTCTGAAGTATTTAGCCTTCCCTTCCTGAAGCAGAGACCATCTCTTCATTCCCGTATCACAGAATAGTGTTTGTAAAGTTTGCAATTTAATTATTAAAACAGTACCTGTACTGATATTTGAAAAATACATAGCAGAACTTTCGCAGTGTCTCTTTAACATTAGCCTGAGGTGTAATCTAACGTGAAGAGGCTTCTGGGAAATTGTTTCCCATGCTCAGACCCCACAGGTCCTCCTCAGCTCCACAGTCTTTGTGCAGCCTCCAGAGAGGGCAGGCTGCTTCCTCTCAAAACCTGTCTTGCTACAGCAGTGCTGGGGCTTTGTGAAGGAATATGCTGCTTATAGAGGACTAACCAGCTGATTTAAATTCTTCTACAGAGCTCCTGAATTTTTCACTAGGAATAGTTTAATCCAAATTGAGAACAAATATAGCTCTTTGTTTGCAAATTGTTCATCAGTATGTTATGACTTTTATGAAGCTGTTCATTACCTGCAATTGCCCAGAACATACTTTTTATGAGTGTATGAGATTTTATTTAGAGCGAGAGATTCACTGCTCAGGGTTAGTGGATGACCTTTTTTTTTTTGTACCAAATTTTCAGCTGTAGAGCTAACTTTCCACAGGAGCATAAAAAAGAAATCTCTCTTTTCCCAGATGTAAACAAAACACAGAATACAAATACTCAAATGGAAATTCAAAGCAGAATTATAGAAATAATTATTATTTGCTGCAGTTCTTTCCCAGCCCTGCTGCTTGAAGCACAAACTTCACCAACTTAGACCAATAGATCTGTCCTGGGAATCTGTGTTATAAAATATTTGTGACAAGCAGAATTATGAGGCCTCTAATAGTCTACATGTTTCTTTTTTTTTCTTGGTTTTGGCTTATACTTTTGCACAGCTGTTGACATAGACTGTTTTTTCCTTGTGTTTGTTAACATTGTTTCTGTTGAGTATTTGCACAAAAATCACCAAATTAATCTGAATCCCTGATGTTGTATTTCAGTAATAAAGGTCCCAGTTTTATGCCCTAAGATGTCTATTCCCTGTCTTCCAGAGGACTGCTTGGATCCTATGTGCTCCAACCATGGTGTGTGTGTCCAAGGGGAATGTCACTGCTCCACAGGCTGGGGTGGTGTGAACTGTGAGACGTCTCTTCCCGTGTGCCAGGAGCAGTGCTCGGGGCATGGGACTTTCCTCCTGGACACAGGACTCTGCAGCTGTGAGCCGCAGTGGACAGGGTCAGACTGTTCAACAGGTATGCTGGAGATTTTACTCTATCACTAATGCCTGTGATTTCTGCTGGAGTCATGAAAGAAAGTAGTTGCTGTTACTGTGCTAATAGAAATTTTAAAAACGTGATAGGGATGAAACGGGAACTGTGGCGTGGCACTTTATGGGCTCATCAGCAACTGGCTTTCAGTTGACAAACTGAAAGCTTTTTTTATGTGACAAGAATGTTGTCCCCTTGATGGCATTGCAGTGAGAGCAGTAGTCCTGCAAGAGTGTAAGTATGGACTGGAGGCAAGCATGACTCTTGCCTGAGTTGTTGAGCGCTTGTCAGGCTCATGCAATCAGGGAATCTACAATTCTGAGAGAGATTGGGAGAATATTAGAAAAAGAACAGTCTAAATGCAATGACTGATGAGTAAGAAGGCTCTGTCAAAAAAAAAACTTTAAACAAAAATGTCCATCCATTCTCTCATGCTGGGATAAAAACTCTCTTCTTTCTTAGAAGACCATCAAGGTTTGATCCCACTGAATTTGATTAAGAGTTGAAATAGATTTCCTATGCACTTTGTACATTTACATTTCGTTTGCTAGAAATGAATGCACTCTGCACATTTTACTCTGTAATGGAGCATGTCATTACCAATGTACGTACTACTATTTTTTTCGCCTATGAAGCTCACAAAGCCGAAATCTCAGGTGATAAGTAGCACATCCCAGTACAGAATAGATGCAAGTGACAGATTTGCTGAATATTGTGGAATACAACCAGTGGTCCAAGTCACCAATTTTTCTTAGAAATCATCTTTCAGAAGAGTGCTTGGAACAGTATAAATTTCTGCTCAGATCTTTAAAGTGTATGGTTATGATCTTTAAGTAAGGACTTACAAAATGTCCCCTACATGATGAATTTTTAAGCAGCAAAACATTGACCTGCTCATAATTCTCAGTGTTTGTTTCAAAGACCCTGCATTCATTCTACATTCCAAAATTAATGCATGTAATTTCAGTCTGACACTGTCTGATATGGTACCTACTTTGATAAGAATTGACTTTTTATCGGCTTTCAGCAAAAGCCCAGTTGCTTGCTCTTTTATCCTGTATTTTATTCTTTGTTAAATATATTCCCTGAAGGTTAGCATTATAGCAGTACTTCCATTAATGAAGCAAATAATTAGGAAAGGCATTAGCTATGTACTAATGTTTTACTCACAAAATATGCAGACTAATTCTGTTCTAATACAACATTATCGTAGCTCAAAAAACGATGTTAATCTCCTATAGTTCGGTTGTGTCAGCTGCATGAGGACCAAAGAGCTAATAAATAACCTCCAAAGCTGTTTTGATCATTTTTTAGAAGGCAACTTTTTTCCTTACCTCCGTCAACCAGTAGGGAAAATACCTCTCTTCATCCCTACTGTCTCCTGAGTTATCAAAGGATGCTTTTACAACCACCAAAAAGGCATCTCTTTATAACCAGACACTACAAACTTCTCCTTTCAAATATATCTGTCTTCATAGGTGTTAGACTAGATTCAGGATGGTCTTGGCAATACACTCAGCATTAGACTGAAGTATAGATGTTCTTTTGTGCTTGAGATGTTCTTCCTAGAATCACTGATTGCTGTGCATGTTGAAAATAAAGCTTCATTTTAGTGAGGAAGGAAAACATCAAATGAGTAAGTAAGAAAACATAAGATGAGTATCAAGGTCAGAATAAACGAGCTGTCATATGTGAATGGGAAAAGTCATGAGGTTCTGTACAATGAAGAGGATGAAAAGGGTAAACCACAGACTGCTCGTCTGGAATCCGACAACAAGGAAAGCTTTGCAACTGGTAGACGAGCAGTCTCTCAGCCTGCCTCAAACCCTTGCACTTTCCTGCCATCTCTGTACCACATCATTGTCAGTGCTGTGAAAATTTGCCTTTCTGTATCACCTTGAAGAATATAGGTTCTTGTCCTGATGATTTCTGTGTTCCGCAGCAAATTCCACACACTTTCAAAACAAAAGCATACATTATTTTAAATTTTGTAGGTTTTTTTCTAAATGTCATGCATAAAAAGGGAGTTATAGCAAAAGTTCCAGAATATTTTTGAATATATTATTCCACATACAGTGTGGCCCACTTGTAGAGTGATGAGCCATCTCTGTGATATCTTCCTCTACTTGACCAACTCTAGCCCTTCAAACAACATGAGGTTCCATTTTAGAGGTGGCAGACTGGGGAAAGACAAAAATCAGTGTGGGCATTGAGGAAGAGAGATGAAGGGCTACTGTGTGACCCATGCATTTCCTGAAGGATTGTCAATATTTGGAGCTCCAGACCTCTGAGGTTTATACTCATTATTGGGTTTTTGGGGCTGGAAAAGACCATGTTGTTCATGATGTTTGATTTTCTGTAGAACACGTACCAGAGAAAACAAATAATTCTTCAGCTTTTGCTTGATACTCATAATTTCTGTTAGGCTTTTTGAAATTAAAGTACACAACAAAGACTGAAAATGAAGGATAGTCTACTTTGTCCTAGGTAAATTGTTTCGATTTTGCCTGAGGTTCTGTGCTAAAAAGTGCACCTTCTACTCCCATTTTGAATAGGTGAAAAATCTTGCAACTTTATTTCTTTCTATGAGGTGAAGGACCATTGAATTATTTGTTGTCCATCCCAATGTCCAGCATCGTCTCTGCTCTTACCTGTGAACTGCCAAAACCTGATCTCTCTGTACTACCTCCACATACTTCTTCTAGATCCAAAGTTCATGATGGCCAGTTATCAGCCCCTGAGCACCAGAAAATCCTCTTGCAGAACTCCAAAGCAGCTGTTAGGATATGTTTTCATTGTGTTTGTATCGGTTCTCAATAAAAGCAGCTCAAAATGTCTTGAAAGTCATTCAGGCACTTAGGATTGCTAATCCTACACTACTCATAGGACACAACTCATGCTGGCTTTTTTATTCTGCTCTGTTAAGATCCATGCTTTCAATATCCTGTGTCAGATGTATATGGCCTCTTTGTACCTTACAATACTGAACTTCTAGGAAAAGTCATTTTATTTTGTTAGGTCAGGTTTCAATTTGCCTGTCTCAGTGATGATGTGGTTTTCATTCAGGCTGTCCCTTGCTACTTATGCGTCTCTTTGTAAAGGCTCTTCCTGTCAGCTAATATTCAAACAGACAGATAATATTCCTCTGATTCTTCTGCCTTCTTTAGGCAGCATCAGCTGAATTTCACGCTGAAAATATGGGAAGAATTTTAGCTACACCAGTCAAAACATTGATAGGTATCTTTTCTACAGCCATATGGGACATCAGGAGAAGAAACAAAAAAAGCACCTTCTATCTGTAATTAAGATTTGGTTTGTTATACAGACAAGATCAAGTGTTTTAATTGTTCTGAATGGTTATAGACTGGCATGTATTTACAAAATAATATTGTATTTTAAAAATTTACCCAGAAGATTGGGTCCTGTTTCTCATTTAGTCTCTCCCTGCCTCTAAAAGCTGTGAATAGAGAACAGGAATTTCATACTTTGTTCCAAATGAGATTGATTATATAATATGTTTGTTGAAACCACCTGTACTGGAAAAGGTCATTCTTGGAGTATTTCAGAGTCTCAGCATCCAGTTATGACAGTATGTGTAAATCCATTATTAGTCAGACCTTCAACATACAGCTCAGCGGAGCTGTGCAGTATGGGTGTGATTTACTGCATACATGACACAGTCAGTAGGATGGAAGACTGATTGTAAACTATTTTAGTTTCACCAGAACTTCAGTATACTCAACTTTCTACTCGCTGTCTGAGGATCTTTGTTGCTTTATTTATAGGCTGTCATCCAAAATCCCTTGATGTTAATGAGTCATCTCCCTTTGAGGCATATAAGCAGTGCTTTTCAGAAAGACTCGTGAGTACTGACTGCTCGTGTCAGGTAGAAGGGAAGCTCTGACTAATTGAAGGTGCAGCATCAACAAACTGAACAAAAAAAAACTTGTCTTCCATTCTCAGATTGGCAACTTTAACATGGAGTCTTGAGATTGAGGGAGAGAAATATCAAGAGAAAATTGATGACAGAGTTGTTAAGGGAGGGCAGAGCCTTAGCTAACATGAATTAGTGTAACTGCAGTGAAGCCACCAGTGCAATCCCAGTGTGTTTCAGGTGAGAATCCAGCCCTGAGTTGCTAATTAATTGCAGCACTGTGCCTAAAATATTATAGAATGAGAAATCTGTGACAGAGCTGATGCCTCTGACATCCTGTCCTGCATTCATTTCTCTAGACTCTATTCAGCCAAAGTAGGCCAATTTCTGTCCCCTTACTCCAGGACATTTGTCATAATTCCACTAAATCCATTTATATCACTGAAGCAACCTAATTATGATTGGGAAAAGAATACTGGCAGTTCTTAGTCACAAAAACATTCATCCTAAAATGATTATATGGAGATGGTATATATTTAGCATATCTATTTTTGGCTAAGCTCTCCTAGCAAGATTGGTGGTAATTTGACGAAGGGTGAAAATGGATCAGCAGCCTTCCTTCGGTATCTTGTGAAGCATAAAACCTCTTTAAACTGAAGTGCTTTGAAAAATGCAAAATGTTGTAATTGTTGTAAATTGACATGTGCAGAGTGGAGTAATTTAAAAATCATTAGAAGTCTGCATTTTTAAAAGTAAAGTGCTTCAAAAAGAAATGAAGGCATAATGCAGTATATTAATATAGTTCAAGACATCTGAAATAGGTTTCAGAATTAAACATCAAAAACTGCAACTTGAAAAAAATAATTAGGTGAAACCATTTCATCATCATCAGAAACTCTTCAGGTTTAGGAAATTGCAGTGTATGGGTGTCAGTCATTCTGGTTTGCCAAGGACAAGGATATTCACTGCAAATAGCTCTCAGTAGTGAATATAGCCTTGAAATTTCCTCAGTACATGATGTAATGTCATGTATTTTCTATAGACTGCTCTGTTCCATGTTGGTACTTCTACTCAGCTCCCTATTTTAGACAAATCCTGAGAACTTTTTAATTACACTAGAACCATCCTTCACTGTTTTGTTCTTAAGAAATGGACTAACTTAATTTCATCTAACTGTCCTCCTTCTTTAATTTGTGAGGAGCTTTTCCTATTACAGCTCTGCTAATTAAAAGGATGATTGAAGTTTCCCTGCTGTACATTGTCTGACATTGTAGAAAGACACTTCTTACTACTGTATATTTCATTGAAATGAAAAAAAAAATTTGTGTGACTAGTTTGATTTGTATCTCCTGTAGAGTTGCAAGAGTTTGCAAAAAGATACCTGGTGAGCAAGATTTCTATTAAAAACTTAGTAGTTAAAGATTGGAACATTTAATATGTGTTGCTGCAGAATTTAAAACATGAGAAATTTAAGGCAGTGAAGAAGCACTCCAATAAAAATTAATTATCCTGCATGTTGAAATCAGTCCAGAGGGAACCAGAAATACCTGATGTAGTCATGTATTGATTTAAGAAATAGGATAAGTCAAGGGTATGAGATATACAATGAGGAAACATGGGATGTTTTTCAACTGATTGCTGCTTATTTTGCAGATATGCCAAAAATAATGGCTCTTTGCTTCCCTTTTTCTTCCTGAAAATAAGATTCTTAATCTATTGCTGTCTGCACCACATTCAGCAATTATTGGAAATATTCCTCATTCAAATGTAAATGCAATTTAGTTAAGTCAGCTTTTTTCAATCCTAGTCTAATCCAAAACAAGGTATTACTTATTCCACAGGTGAAATCCACAGACCCAATTTTGGATTCTTCTATCCCAGCAGCTCTTTGCTTATCCAGGAGCAAGACACTCAGAATGCTCTGGTGACAGCAATATGGTCCTCTTTATCCTACCTTCGGGGTAGCTAACAGAGCCTTTCATCTCTCTCTGCCTCTATGGGAAAGACAAACATCATGCCTCTATGGGGAGTCTCTTGTGTCCAGGAACTGTCCCTCTCACTGTGCTTTGTAGTAGGCCAGTGCCAGAAGGTCTGTTGTGAGAGCAACACTCCTTAGGATCCTTGGGCAACACCTGTGTAAGATCATGCAGATTGTGAAACTAGAGAGCTGAACATAAAGCTGTTGTAATTATCTAGCAGCAAAACCTGGCAAATAACTGGGATTTTAGTAGCAATTCAGGTGCTAAAGTGGTTCAAGCACGTTTAAATTAGGTAAGCTAAGCAAAGAGTTTTTAAGGGTCTAAATTTTTGATTTAGACATTTAAAGTTGTAGTTAAGTGCCTGCATTCCTTTTTGCATCTCAACCTTATCACCTACACAGTAGTCAATCTACTAGACAGTGATCAAGAACCATACTAAAACAACTGACAGGATATAGTATGGAAAGGACATTTGTGAACAGTCTTTGTCCAAGAGAATGTCAAGATGGAAATTCTGAATATGGAAGGCTTGTACTCCACAAGGACTCTTTATAAAAGAGGACTCTGAAGTAGAGAAGTCGTGGAAATGTTCTGCTGGTGTTGTGGATACTGCAGTGGAGGGGGAAAACCAGCCTAGATGGACAACAGAACAGGAGCAACACACAAAACCTTCAACTTTTAATTCGCTTAGCCAAATCCAGAGATGAGACTCTGACAAATTACCTATACCACCAGCTTTTAAAGAAGGGTTCTTGTCTGTTTCCTCACAGCTGGAAAAGCACAAATGGGAATTGCTGGAATCAGAGTAGAAGAGAGCACTAGAAAAACTCGAGATTTTGTCCTTCAGTGGATTTCAGAACATCTATTGTGCAAAATGTGCTGCATCAGTCCCTAAAAAGCAGATATTTATAATATTTTTTGTTGTCATGGTAAGGGTTGTACAAAAATAGCTATAATTTCAACATGTTTACGCAGCAGAGTCTGTGAAGTTTAACTTGCCTCTGAAAATAGGAAATTGCTATTGATAAAAGTCAAACCCATGGGAACTTTCTTTTCCTACGTATTGCATTTTTAAGCTTTTTGGCTATGTAGATTCTTGCAAAGGTAATATATATAGACATGTAAGGGATTCCTGGTCTCAGCCCTCTTTGAGGACTTCTGCTTAAATGTTTTGGCTCAAGTAATACATTTGAAATAAAATTAAATTTATGGCAATTATCCAAGAATATGTCAGTGTTGATAGAGCAAAAACTCCTTGTGTATTGTAGCTGCAGTGTACATTTGGGCATGTCACTCTAATAAACAGATTATTAAAATAGTGTCTATCACCTTGTGGTCCATAATCATTTTCTGACAGAGTGCAGAAAGCTGATTGTTCACAGGGCACATGATTGTTCAGCTCCTGCTCTGGTTCCTCAACCACTCATTATAAAAATGCGTTGAAGAAGAGTGGCCAGCCTGGAAGTGCCTCCACCTGCTTTAAGGAGCCAGTACAAGGCTCTGCTGAAAAAATGCAAGTCATGAGCTGCACCTTTGCGTTAGCAGCAGCTGCCAGATGTGTGCTGCTATTTCTGTTTGTGCTGCTGACACAGAGGAAGTTATGGTTTATTTACTGGGAGCTGTTTCTTCTCTCTCCACACTCATCTGCACAGGCACAGACACAGCAATGAACACAGGAACGTTTGCCCCTTGTCTATGTGAGCAGTGTTTGTAGGCAGTTGTCGAGCACTGTGGAACTTGTGCTAATTGAGGCTGCACTCCTTGTTTTTGTGCAAGAGCTTGTTATGCCTCACTGCTGAGTTTGTCTAAGGAACAGTTTATTTGTGCTAAAAAGGCAGGAAGCAAGGCCAGCTTCTTCAGCTGCTTTTGATTCTGATTGTGAACCTCAGATATTACTTAGAAGCTGGTAATGGCTTACTTTCTCACAGTAGTCTTTCCTGTGATAGAAATTGATTGTTGGGAACACAGGGTCCCCTAAGACTTAATTCAGTTGATCCACTGTTTCATAAAATGTCTTGAGTTTGAAGTGACCTTAAAGATCATCTAGTTCCTACTCCCATGCTGTGGGCAGGGACACCTTCCACTAGACCAGTTTGCTCAGAGCCCCATCCAACCCAGCCTTGAACACTTCCAGGGATGGATTAGCCACAGCTTCTCTGGGCAGCCTATGCCAGTGTCTCACAACCCTCAGAGTAATGAATTTCTTCCTAATATCTAATCTAAACCTACTCTCTTTTGGTTTGAAGCCATTCCTCCTTGTTCTGTCACTACATGCCCTTGTAAAAAGTCATTCTTCATCTTTCTGGTAGGCTCCCTTCAGGTACTGAAAGACTGCAGTTAGGTCACTCTGAAGACTTCTCTGCTCCAGGCTGAATGGATTCCAGCCCTTCAGTGAAAAAAAGAATGATAAAAATAGCAGTACATTCTTTTAAAAGCATCCAGTCCTAGTATGTGGATGTAGATTCTGCAAGTCACTATACCTTTTCCTTCTGAGTGCCAGCTCTGTGTCCTATTTGGGCAACAATGGCATCTCTGTCACTTGTGGGTTGCCATTGCTTGTACACAGGTGAATCTGAATAGATGTTCCTGTAATATGTTGAGAAGTAGTGCCAGTGCCCACTTTGTCAGCATTTTGAGCCCTTTGGAAATAGGATAAGTAAAATATATCTTCATTATTAAAGTCACCAGGTACATCTAACGTTCAGAGCACACATCTGGGTGAGGTCAGCATTTACCAGCACAGTTTTTATGAGTGGACCCATATTCAGTGGTCATCCTGTAGGCCAGTGAATTAAAGATGCTTGTTGCAATTAGTGCAAAAATAAATCATTACTTCTTTACTGAATATTACTACTCAAATTTACTAATTAAATAGTTGTGGAAAGTTTGTGCTCTGAGCAGAGCCCAAGTCAGTGTTAACAATAGTAGTTCTGTGTATCACAGAAGATTTAATGTTTATATAAAGACATATCCTGATCCCCTCAGGCAATCTGGTGAACTTTTGCTGAAAACAGGTGTCTCAAAATCTTTATTTTCTTTTGATGCTGCATTAGTTCAGGCTGTACCTGTGAGATGGCTTTATTCCTTACCTACTGAACTATCTCTTTGCCCGTTTCTTTTTTTCCTGCAAAGCCATTTGGTTGCTCTTCATGTTGCTCATCTTTACCACAGGCCTCATGTCTTCCCTGATTCCCATGTTCTGTCACTTACACAACACATTTCCCATTTTTCCTGCACAACTGGCTTTTCAGTCTGAGGCACTTTGAGTTGCAGTTTCCCCTCTGTAAGTGGGCACATTAGTGCTTTAATCTTGCTCATTACTGCTCAGGACAGATTGTTCTGGACTGCTTTCATACTAGTCTCCTGATCAAATCAAACATCAAACAAGGTAGACATTGCACAGCATTTCCTTTTGTGGTTCTTGGGGTGTTGCGAAGGATTTCAGAGCTTGTTAGTCAGAGAATAAATCTCCAGTGATGACAGAAATCTCACTGCTTTGTAACAAGTACAACTTGAAATCAAGCAGTGGAGACAAATTACAAAACAGGAACCAAATGTGACAAGGAAAGTCCACATTTACTTGGCAACACTATTTTAAAAATGTCCTGGTCAGAATACTGTGTGGCTCTCTTCACCCTTGTGTCAGTCTAATCTTCCATGCCATTAGGTTACACTTCTGCTCATTTATTTTAAACATTTCCCACATTGGCTTTGTCCAACCTGCCAACCTGTATCATCTCTAAGAAAAAGACAGGTTCTGCAGCTGAAACCCCTTGTGTGGCAAGTCCAGCATAATTGTATTCTGCTTTACACCAGTGCTATGGCTGGGTAAACAGAGATATTCCCAGTGGCAAATGAAAAATCCTTTTCAGTGGTATCAATTTTCAGAGCTTTGGCTGCCTGAAATGAAATATCTCTTAGCATGTTTACCATTACCAGTCCAGCTTCTTCAGGCAGTATTGATTAAATTTTTGTACTGTAAAAATACCATTTTGAACCACAGCAAAATCAATAAAGGGTGAGGTTTTTTATATATACAAATTGGATTTGGATCAGGAGGAAAATCTTCATCAGATGAAAAGTAAAGCTGGGTGAAAAAAAAGTGTGATAAAAGATCTGAGAAGGGGGAAAAGTTTCTCTGTCATTTCCCCAGCCTCTGTTGTATTTGCCCTCTAGATCTTTCTGTCTGTCCACTGATTTCTTGTCTACACAAATACGTTTTCAAGCAAATTGAGGCTTGCAGTTTGGAAAACAGATGTAGCATTATCAGAAACTACATTACATTTTTTTTCTAAAATGCAATTGCATTCATATATTTTGAGATACACAATAGTGCTAATGACAACCTTCCTACTAGAAGCCAGAAGAGTTATTTATAGAGTACCTAATGCATCAGGAATAAGTTCAATGAGATGATTGTAGGATTATTTTCAGAAAGCAGTTAAAGCCACCACTAGATGGATGGCGAAATATTCTGAGTAACAAGTAGTGAGGATATGGCATTTTAGTTCCAGTGGGGTTTTTTTATGTGTTGTGGCCTGTGGTAAGAAGATAAGAAAGGTAGTTAGATATCTGTGAGGCAACACATCAGAGAGGTTTTCTGCATTGAGCTTACAGTAGGAAGATTTAAAATTAAACAATGGGGGATGGATAAGTTTTGGGGAAGTTTTGCCTTTGTGCAATAATTACATCTGAATCATCCCAAATGATAGGGCTGTGTGAAGTTTAGATTCTACCATTTATTTTCTGAATATAATGACTATTCAATAGTACTTTTCTGCTACTCTTGTCTCTCTGAAGAAGACCCAACCTCCTGAAGCATCTTATTGCCTTCCAGTAAAACAGCTCCTGGGATAATGCAGGTCAATCATGAAGAGCAGTGCCAGGATCAGTCCTTTACTCATAGTGATTTCAGCTGCCAGTGAGACCACCAAAAAGGTTATTTTCTGGAATCGCTAATTCATTTCATAGCAGAACCAATAGATCAACATAAAAGGAAACAGGTTATTGTTGGGAAAGGTGAAGGTTCCGC